>NC_091286.1:371204513-371287013 GCF_032444005.1 Ranitomeya imitator
GCCTTACAATGAAAGCACTGGATCTAAATCCCATTGAACATCTAAGGAGAAATCTTAAAACTGCTTTTGGGAGAAGTCATCCTTCTAGTATGAGAGACCTGGAGCAGTTTGCAAAAGAAGAGTGGTTCAACATTCCAGTTGTGCGGTGTAAGAAGCTTGTTGTTGGTTACAGGAAGCGATTGATTGCAGTTATGTATTTCAAAGGGTGTGCAATTAAATATTAAGGTGAGGGTGCCTTGTGAAATTATATCCAATTTGCCTTTTTTTCTTAGTTTTTTTCTGTGTTGTTCCAAAACACACAAAAGAAATTAACGTGTGTATAACAAAACATGTGCTATTGCAAAAATTTTCTGGGAGAAATACTACATTTTCTGTAGCAATTTGAAGGGTGCCCACAGTTTTGGCCATGAATGTGCATACAATTATTTCTTTCCACTATGATCATATTTTGTTTAATACTCAAAATTTTATACGTGTCTATAGAGCTCTCCCATTCCCCCTTTGTACTTGACTGTATAATAACTGGCTAGAGAAGGAGCCTCTCCCAACTTCTGTGTCTACAATAAGAAATCAGGAATTTTAAATCCTCAACCCACAAGCCAGATGCCAATACAAAAGGTTAGCAAGAACTTAATTCCTATGCTGTCCCAAAGATTTCTAAAAGAGAGTTTCTGTAAAACACAGAAATACTGTATATAGACAAAGACCATGGGCAAAATCGTTTTCTGCTAACTTTTATTTTTTTTAAGTTTATTAATTCATTAAAAATGTAAGGAGATGTATTCACTCATAGTTTCACAAAAACCTTGATAGTCCAAACAATGAAATGTTGTTTTCAGTTTAAACTTCCAAGGCTATTGTGAGCTGTATTTCATCCAGGACACTGACACATTTTGTAGGCACTGCTTCCAATTTTCTCTGTACCCATGACAGAGCCTCTTTCCCCAGCCAACAAAACATCTGTACTTGAAAATGAAAAGTACTGGTAAAATATGAAATGCTTTATTCATGTATGTTCACTAATAGATCAAAATTCATAATGTAATTACATATTATCAATATGTTCCACATGTTTGCAGCCTCATTGTGAAATTTGTCTATGAATACATACAGTAATACTGTTAGCATAATGCACTGTTTAATTGGTATAATAGCTCTTTCATGTGCAAATACTAATTAAATATAAGCAGTGCTGCCAGACATGTGAAAGTCCTTCCCTTTTTTGCTTTCTTGGCCTTTTTTCAGAGACTATGAATAACACCAAAACTTTTTCTCCACTCATGGTTAGTGGCTGAGTGAAGCCATTTATTGTCAAACTACTGTGTTTTCTCTTTTTAAATCATAAGACAAACCAAAACATCCAAATGACCCTGATCAAAAGTTCACATACCCCATTTCTTAATACCGTGTTTTGTCCCTCTAACATCAATGCCAGCTTAAAGTCTTTTGTGGTAGTTGTGGATGAAGTTCTTTATTTTCTCAGATGGTAAAGCTGTCCACTCTTCTTGGCAAAAAGCCTCCATTTCCTGTAAATTCCTAGGCTGTCTAGCATGAACTACGTGCTTGATATCTCCCCAGAGTGGCTCAATAATATTGAGGTCAAGAGTTTGAAATGGCCACTCCAGAACCTTCACTTTGTTATGCTGTAACCAGTGACAAGTCGACTTGGCCTTGTGTTTTGGACCATTGTCATGTTGCAACGTCCAAGATCGTCCCATGCACAGCTTTCGGGCTGTTGAGTGTAAATTTGAACCCCAGTATTTGCTGATAACATGCTGCATTCATCTTTCCTTCAATTTTAACCAAGTTTCCTGTGCCTTTGTAGCTCACACATTCCTAAAACTTCAGCGATCCACCTCCGTACTTTACAGTAGGAATGGTGTTCCTTTCATCATAGGCCTTGTTGACCTCTCTCCAAATGTAACGTTTAGGGTTGTGGCCAAAAAGTTCAATTTTGATCTCATCACTCCAAATTACCTTGTTCCAGAAGTTTTGAGGCTTGTCTCTGTGCTGTTTTGCATATTGTAGGGGAGAAACTTTGTGGCATTTGCACAGTAATGGCTTTCTTCTTGCGACTCGACCATGCGGCCCATTTTTCTACAAGTGCCTTCTTATTGTGCATTTAAACAGCCACACCACTAGTTTTCAGAGCGTCCAGCATTTCAGCTGAGGATATTTGTGAGGTTTTCTTTGCATCCTGAACAATTTTCCTGACAGATGTGAACGAAATCTTTGTTGGTCTACCTGACTGTGGTTTTGTTTTTTGCAGAGCCCCTGATTTTCCATTTGTTAATCACAGTTTGAACGCTGCTGACTGGCATTATCAATTCCTTGGATATCTTTTTGCATCCCTTTCCTGTTTTATACCTTTTCCCATAGATCTGTTGACAATTCTTTTGTTTTCCCTATGGCTCACAATCTAGAAACATCAGTGGCTGGATGAAAGATGCAAGACTCTGTCTGGATCCCAAAAACTCACTCAGCTTTTATGCACACACACTGACTACAAACAAACGGGTCACATGTGAGGATGTTACCTTTAGCAGCCATTCAAACCCATTTGTGTCAACTTCTGTGCATGTTGTCAGGTCTAAGTCATTGGAGTATGTAAACTTTTGATCAGGGTCATTTAGATGTTTTGGGTTGTCATTAAGTTTTAAAGAAAAGAAAACAGTAGTTTGACAATAAATGGCTACAATCAACCACTAACCATGAGTGGAGAAAAAGTTATGATGTCATCATTCATATTCTCTGAAAAAAAAAGGCTAAGAAAGCACAAATTCTGTCAGGGAATGTAAACTTATGAGCACAGCTACATATATATATATATATATATATATATATATATATATATATATACAGTTAGGGCCAGAAATATTTGGACAGTGACACAATTTTCGCGAGTTGGGCTCTGCATGCCACCACATTGGATTTGAAATGAAACCTCTACAACAGAATTCAAGTGCAGATTGTAACGTTTAATTTGAAGGGTTGAACAAAAATATCTGATAGAAAATGGAGGAATTGTACACATTTCTTTACAAACACTCCACATTTTAGGAGGTCAAAAGTAATTGGACAAATAAACATAACCCAAACAAAATATTTTTATTTTCAATATTTTGTTGCAAATCCTTTGGAGGCAATCACTGCCTTAAGTCTGGAACCCATGGACATCACCAAACGCTGGGTTTCCTCCTTCTTAATGCTTTGCCAGGCCTTTACAGCCGCAGCCTTCAGGTCTTGCTTGTTTGTGGGTCTTTCCGTCTTAAGTCTGGATTTGAGCAAGTGAAATGCATGCTCAATTGGGTTTAGATCTGGAGATTGACTTGGCCATTGCAGAATGTTCCACTTTTTGGCACTCATGAACTCCTGGGTAGCTTTGGCTGTATGCTTGGGGTCATTGTCCATCTGTACTATGAAGCGCTGTCCAATCAACTTTGCAGCATTTGGCTGAATCTGGGCCGAAAGTATATCCCGGTACACTTCAGAATTCATCCCGCTACTCTTGTCTGCTCTTATGTCATCAATAAACACAAGTGACCCAGTGCCATTGAAAGCCATGCATGCCCATGCCATCACGTTGCCTCCACCATGTTTTACAGAGGATGTGGTGTGCCTTGGATCATGTGCCGTTCCCTTTCTTCTCCAAACTTTTTTCTTCCCATCATTCTGGTACAGGTTGATCTTTGTCTCATCTGTCCATAGAATACTTTTCCAGAACTGAGCTGGCTTCTTGAGGTGTTTTTCTGCAAATTTAACTCTGGCCTGTCTATTTTTGGTATTGATGAATGGTTTGCATCTAGATGTGAACCCTTTGTATTTACTGTCATGGAGTCTTCTCTTTACTGTTGACTTAGAGACAGATACACCTACTTCACTGAGAGTGTTCTGGACTTCAGTTGATGTTGTGAACGGGTTCTTCTTCACCAAATTAAGTATGCGGCGATCATCCACCACTGTTGTCATCCGTGGACGCCCAGGCCTTTTTGAGTTCCCAAGCTCACCAGTCAATTCCTTTTTTCTCAGAATGTACCCAACTGTTGATTTTGCTACTCCAAGCATGTCTGCTATCTCTCTGATGGATTTTTTCTTTTTTTTCAGCCTCAGGATGTTCTGCTTCACCTCAATTGAGAGTTCCTTTGACCGCATGTTGTCTGCTCACAGCAACAGCTTCCAAATGCAAAACCACACACCTGGAATCCACCCCTGACCTTTTAACTACTTTATTGATTACAGGTTAACGAGGGAGACGCCTTCAGAGTTAATTGCAGCCCTTAGAGTCCATTGTCCAATTACTTTTGGTCCCTTGAAAAAAAGGACGCTATGCATTACAGAGCTATGATTCCTAAACCCTTTCTCCGATTTGGATGTGGACACTATCATATTGCAGCTGGGAGTGTGAACTTTCAGCCCATATTATATATATAATTGTATTTCTGAACATGTTTTTGTAAACAGCCAAAATAACAAAACTTGTGTCACTGTCCAAATATTTCTGGCCCTAACTGTATATATATATGTATATATATATATGTATATATATATATATATATATATATATATATATATATGTATATATATATATATATATATATATATATATATATATATATATACATATACAGTACAGACCAAAAGTTTGGACACACCTTCTCATTTAAAGATTATTCTGCATTTTCATGACTATGAAAATTGTACATTCACCCTGAAGGCATCAAAACTATGAATTAACCCCTTCACCCCAAAGCCTGTTTTCACCTAAGTGACAGGGCCAATTTTTACAATTCTGACCACTGTCACTTTGTGAGGTCATACCTCTGAAACGCTTCAACGGATCCTGGTGATTCTGACATTGTTTTCTCGTGACATATTGTACTTCATGATAGTGGTAAAACTTCTTCGATATGACTTGCATTTATTTGTGAAAAAAACAAAAATTTGTCGGAAATTATGAAAATGTAGCAATTTTCAAACTCTTAGTTTTTATGCCCTTAAATTAGAGAGTTATATCACATAATATAGTTAATAAACAACATTTCCCACATGTCTGCTTTACATCAGCACAATTTTGGAAACATAATTTTTTTTGTTAGGACGTTATAAGGGTTAAAAGTTGACCAGCAATTTCTCATTTTTGCAACAAAATTTGCAAAACCATTTTTTTATGGACCACCTCACACTTAAAGTGACTTTGAGGGGTCTATATGACAGAAAATGCCCAAAGGTGACACCATTCTAAAAACTGCACCCCTCAAGGTACTCAAAACCACATTCAAAAAGTTTATTAACCCTTCAGGTGCTTCACAGGAATTTTTTGAATTTTTAATAAAATTGAACATTTAACTTTTTTTCACAAAATTTTTACTTCACGTCCTATTTGTTTCATTTTACCAAGGGTAACAGGAGAAATTGGACCACAAAAGTCGTTGTACAATTTGTCCTGAGTACGCTGATACCCCATATGTGGGGGTAAACCACTGTTTGGGCACATGGCAGAGCTCGGAAGGGAAGGAGCGCCATTTGACTTTTCAATGCAAGATTTGCTGGAATTGAGATCGGAGCCCATGTCACGATTGGAGAGCCCCTGATGTGCCTAAACAGTGGAAACCCCCACAAGTGACACCATTTTGGAAAGTAGACCCCCTAAGGAACTAATCTAGATGTGTGGTGAGCACTTTGAACCTCCAAGTGCTTCACAGAAGTTTATAATGTAGAGCCGTAAAAAAAAATTTATATTAATTTTCACAAAAAATGATCTTTTTGCCCCAAATTTTTTATTTTTCCAAGGGTAAAAGGATAAATTGGACCGCAAAAGTTGTTGTGCAATTTGTCCTGAGTACGTCGATACTTCATATATGGGGATAAACCACTGTTTGAGCGCATGGCAGAGCTCAGAAGGGAAGGAGTGCCATTTGACTTTTCAATGCAAAATTGGCTGGAATTGAGATCGGACGCCATGTCGCATTTGGAGAGCCCCTGACGTGCCTTAACAGTGGAAACCCCCCACAAGTGACCCCATTTTGGAAAGAAGACCCCCTAAGGAACTTATCTAGATGTGTGGTGAGCACTTTTAACCCCCAATTGTTTCACTAAAGTTTAGAATGTAGCATTGTGAAAATTAAAAAATCATTTTTTCTTTCCACAAAATGATGTTTTAGCCCGCAATTTTTTTTCCCCAAGGGTAACAGGAGAAATTGGACCACAAATGTTATTGTCCAATTTGTCCTGAGTATGCTGATACCCCACATGTGGGGGGGAACCACCGTTTGAGTGCATGGCAGAGCTCGGAAGGGAAGGAGCACCGTTTGAAATGCAGACTTAGATGGAATGGACTGCAGGTGTCATGTTGCATTTGCAGAGCCCCTGATGTACCTAAACAGTAGAAACCCACCACAAGTGACCCCATATTGGAAACTAGACCCCCCAAGGAACTTATCTAGATGTGTTGTGAGAGCTTTGAACCAACAAGTGTTTCACTACAGTTTATAACGCAGAGCCGTGAAAATAAAAAATATATTTTTTTCCACGAAAATGATATTTTATCCCCTATGTTTTTATTTTCCCAAGGGTAACAGGACAAATTGGACCCCAAAAGTTGTTGTCCAACTTGTCCTGAGAACGCTGATACCCCATATGTTGGGGGGAACCACTGTTTAGGTGCACGGCAGAGCTCGGAAGGGAAGGAGCGCCATTTGAAATGCAGACTTAGATGGATTGGTCTGCAGGCGTCATGTTGCATTTGCAGAGCCCCTGATGTACCTAAACAGTAGAAACCCCCCACAAATGACCCCATATTGGAAACTAGACCCCCCAAGGAACTTATCTAGATGTGTTGTGAGAGCTTTGAACCAACAAGTGTTTCACTACAGTTTATAACGCAGAGCCGTGAAAATAAAAAATATTTTTTTTCCACGAAAATGATATTTTATCCCCTATGTTTTTATTTTCCCAAGGGTAACAGGACAAATTGGACCCCAAAAGTTGTTGTCCAACTTGTCCTAAGAACGCTGATACCCCATATGTTGGGGGGAACCACTGTTTGGGCGCATGGCAGAGCTCGGAAGGGAAGGAGCGCCATTTGAAATGCAGACTTAGATGGATTGGTCTGCAGGCGTCATGTTGCATTTGCAGTGCCCCTGATGTACCTAAACAGTAGAAACCCCCCACAAGTGACCCCATATTGGAAACTAGACCCCCCAAGGAACTTATCTAGATGTGTTGTGAGAGCTTTGAACCAACAAGTGTTTCACTACAGTTTATAACGCAGAGCCGTGAAAATAAAAAATATTTTTTTTTCCACGAAAATGATATTTTATCCCCTATGTTTTTATTTTCCCAAGGGTAACAGGACAAATTGGACCCCAAAAGTTGTTGTCCAACTTGTCCTGAGAACGCTGATACCCCATATGTTGGCGGGAACCACTGTTTGGGCACACAGGAGAACTCGGAAGGGAAGGAGCCCTGTTTTACTTTTTCAAAGCAGAATTGACTGGAATTGAGATCGGACGCCATGTCGCGTTTGGAGAGCCCCTGATGTGCCTAAACAGTGGAAACCCCCAATTATAACTGAAACCCTAACCCCAACCCTAACCCTAACCCTAGCCCTAGCCCTAACCCTAGCCCTAACCCTAGCCCTAACCCTAACCCTAGCCCTAACCCTAGCCCTAATGGGAAAATGGAAATAAATACATTTTTTTATATTTTATTATTTTTCCCTAACTAAGGGGGTGATGAAGGGGGGTTTGATTTACTTTTATAGCGTGTTTTTTAGCGGATTTTTATGATTGGCAGCCATCACACACTAAAAGACGCTTTTTATTGCAAAAAATAGTTTTTGCATCACAACATTTTGAGAGCTATAATTTATCCATATTTTGGCCCACAGAGTCATATGAGGTCTTGTTTTTTGCGGGACGAGTTGACGTTTTTATTGGTAACATTTTCGGGCAGATGACATTTTTTGATCGCTTTTTATTCTGATTTTTGGGAGGCGGAATGAACAAAAACCAGCTATTCATGAATTTCTTTTGGGGGAGGCGTTTATACCGTTCCATGTGTGGTAAAATGGATAAAGCAGTTTTATTCTTCGGGTCAGTACGATTACAGCGATACCTCATTTATGTAATTTTTTTATGTTTTGGCGCTTTTACAGAATAAAAACTATTTTATATAAAAAAATAATTGTTTTTGCATCGCATTATTCCGAGAGCTATAACTTTTTTATTTTTCTGCTGGTGATGCTGTATGGTGGCTTTTTTTTTGCGGGACAAGATGACGTTTTCAGCGGTACCATGGTTATACCTGACAAAAACCACAAAACATAGGACGAGCTCTGAGACGTGGAAACTCTGCTGACCGCAATCCCTAAACCTATCAAACCACACTAGAGGTAGCTGTGGATTGCGCCTAACGCTCCCTATGCAACTCGGCACAGCCTGAGAAACTAGCTAGTCCTGAAGATAGAAAAATAAGCCTACCTTGCCTCAGAGAAATTCCCCAAAGGAAAAGGCAGCCCCCCACATATAATGACTGTGAGTTAAGATGAAAATACAAACACAGAGATGAAATAGATTAAGCAAAGTGAGGCCCGACTTACTGAATAGACCGAGGATAGGAAAGATAGCTTTGTGGTCAACACAAAAACCTACAAACAACCACGCAGAGGGGCAAAAAGACCCTCCGCACCGACTAACGGTATGGAGGTGCTCCCTCTGCGTCTCAGAGCTTCCAGGAAGCAAGCAAAACCAAAAAAGCAAGCTGGACAGAAAATATAGCAACAAAAGTAACACAAGCAGAACTTAGCTTATGCTGAGCAGACAGGCCACAGGAACGATCCAGGAGGAAGCAAGACCAATACTAGAACATTGACTGGAGGCCTGGATCAAAGCACTAGGTGGAGTTAAATAGAGCAGCACCTAACGACTTAACCTCATCACCTGAGGAAGGAAACTCAGAAGCCGCAGTACCACTCGTGACCACAGTAGGGAGCTTGATCACAGAATTCACAACAGTACCCCCCCTGGAGGAGGGGTCACCGAACCCTCACCAGAGCCCCCAGGCCGACCAGGATGAGCCATATGAAAGGCACGAACAAGATCGGCAGCATGGACATCAGAGGCAAAGACCCAGGAATTATCTTCCTGACCATAACCCTTACACTTAACCAGATACTGGAGTTTCCGTCTCGAAACACGAGAATCCAAAATCTTCTCCACTATATACTCCAACTCCCCCTCCACCAAAACCGGGGCAGGAGGATCAACAGATGGAACCACAGGCGCCACATATCTCCGCAACAATGACCTATGGAATACGTTATGGATGGAAAAAGAATCTGGAAGGGTCAAACGAAAAGACACAGGATTAAGAACCTCAGAAATCCTATACGGACCAATGAAACGAGGCTTAAACTTAGGAGAGGAAACCTTCAAAGGAATATAACGAGATGACAACCAAACCAAATCCCCAACACGAAGTCGGGGACCCACACAGCGTCTGCGATTAGCGAAACGTTGAGCCTTCTCCTGGGACAAGGTCAAATTGTCCACTACATGAGTCCAAATCCGCTGCAACCTGTCCACCACAGTATCCACACCAGGACAGTCCGAAGACTCAACCCGCCCTGAAGAGAAACGAGGATGGAACCCAGAATTGCAGAAAAACGGTGAAACCAAGGTAGCCGAGCTGGCCCGATTATTAAGAGCGAACTCAGCCAACGGCAAAAAGGACACCCAATCATCCTGATCAGCAGAAACAAAACATCTCAGATATGTTTCCAAGGTCTGATTGGTTCGTTCAGTCTGGCCATTTGTCTGAGGATGGAAAGCCGAGGAAAAAGACAAATCAATGCCCATCCTAGCACAAAAGGCTCACCAAAACCTCGAAACAAACTGGGAACCTCTGTCAGAAACGATGTTCTCTGGAATGCCATGTAAACGAACCACATGCTGGAAGAACAATGGCACCAAATCAGAGGAGGAAGGTAATTTAGACAAGGGTACCAAATGGATCATCTTAGAGAAGCGATCACAAACTACCCAAATGACTGACATTTTTTGAGAGACGGGGAGATCCGAAATAAAATCCATAGAGATATGTGTCCAAGACCTCTTCGGGATCGGCAAGGGCAAAAGCAACCCACTGGCACGAGAACAGCAGGGCTTAGCCCGAGCACAAATCCCACAGGACTGCACAAAAGAACGCACATCCCGCGACAGAGACGGCCACCAAAAGGATCTAGCCACCAAATCTCTGGTACCAAAGATTCCAGGATGACCAGCCAACACCGAACAATGAACCTCAGAGATAACTTTATTCGTCCACCTATCAGGGACAAACAGTTTCTCTGCTGGGCAACGATCAGGTTTATTAGCCTGAAATTTTTGCAGCACCCACCGCAAATCAGGGGAGATGGCAGACACAATTACTCCCTCTTTGAGAATACCCGCCGGCTCAGGCAAACCCGGAGAGTCGGGCACAAAACTCCTAGACAGGGCATCCGCCTTCACATTTTTAGAGCCCGGAAGGTACGAAACCACAAAGTCAAAACGGGAGAAAAACAGCGACCAACGAGCCTGTCTAGGATTCAACCGTTTGGCAGACTCGAGATAAGTCAAGTTCTTGTGATCAGTCAAGACCACCACGCGATACTTAGCTCCTTCAAGCCAATGACGCCACTCCTCGAATGCCCACTTCATGGCCAGCAACTCTCGATTGCCAACATCATAATTTCGCTCAGCAGGCGAAAACTTCCTGGAAAAGAAGGCGCATGGCTTCATCACCGAGCAATCAGCACCTCTTTGCGACAAAATAGCCCCCGCTCCAATTTCAGAAGCATCAACCTCAACCTGGAACGGAAGTGAAACATCTGGTTGACACAACACAGGGGCAGAAGAAAAATGACGCTTTAACTCTTGAAAAGCTTCCACAGCAGCAGAAGACCAATTGACCACATCAGCACCCTTCTTGGTCAAATCGATCAATGGTTTAGCAATACTAGAAAAATTACAGATGAAGCGACGATAAAAATTAGCAAAGCCAAGGAACTTTTGCAGACTATTCAGAGATGTCGGCTGAGTCCAATCATAAATGGCCTGGACCTTAACAAGGTCCATCTCGATGGTAGGAGAAAAAATGAACCCCAAAAATGAAACCTTCTGAACACCAAAGAGACACTTTGATCCCTTCACAAACAAAGAATTAGCACGCAGGACCTGGAACACCATTCTGACCTGCTTCACATGAGACTCCCAATCATCCGAGAAGACCAAAATATCATCCAAGTACACAATCAGGAATTTATCCAGGTACTCTCGGAAGATGTCATGCATAAAGGACTGAAATACTGATGGAGCATTGGCAAGTCCGAATGGCGTAACCAGGTACTCAAAATGGCCCTCGGGCGTATTAAATGCAGTTTTCCATTCATCGCCCTGTTTAATACGCACAAGATTATATGCACCACGAAGATCTATCTTGGTGAACCAACTAGCCCCCTTAATCCGAGCAAACAAATCAGATAGCAGCGGCAAGGGGTACTGAAATTTGACCGTGATTTTATTTAGAAGGTGGTAATCAATAAAAGGTCTCAGCGAACCATCCTTCTTGGCCACAAAAAAGAACCCTGCTCCCAATGGCGATGACGACGGCCGAATATGACCCTTCTCCAAGGATTCTTTTACGTAAATCCGCATAGCGGCGTGCTCAGGTACAGATAAATTAAACAGTCGACCCTTAGGAAACTTACTACCAGGAATCAACTCGATAGCACAATCACAATCCCTATGCGGAGGTAGGGCATTGGACTTGGGCTCATCGAATACATCCCGGTAATCAGACAAGAACTCTGGGACCTCAGAAGGGGTGGATGATGAGATAGACAGAAATGGAACATCACCATGTACTCCCTGACAACCCCAGCTGGACACAGACATTGATTTCCAATCTAATACTGGGTTATGGACTTGTAGCCATGGCAACCCCAACACGACCACATCATGCAGATTTTGCAACACCAGAAAGCGAATATCCTCCTGGTGCGCAGGAGCCATGCACATGGTCAGCTGGGTCCAATACTGAGGCTTATTCTTGGCCAAAGGCGTAGCATCAATTCCTCTCAATGGAATAAGACACTGCAAGGGCTCCAAGACAAACCCACAGCGCCTAGCAAACTCCAAGTCCATCAAATTCAGGGCAGCGCCTGAATCCACAAATGCCATGACAGAATAGGAAGACAAAGAGCAGATCAAAGTAACGGACAAAAGAAATTTCGACTGTACCGTACCAATGGTGGCAGACTTAGCGAACCGCTTAGTGCGCTTAGGACAATCGGAGATAGCATGAGTGGAATCACCACAGTAGAAACACAGCCCATTCTGACGTCTGTGTTCTTGCCTTTCAGCTCTGGTCAAAGTCCTATCGCACTGCATAGGCTCAGGTTTATGCTCAGATAATACCGCCAAATGGTGCACAGATTTACGCTCACGCAAGCGTCGACCGATCTGAATGGCCAAAGACATAGACTCATTCAGACCAGCAGGCATAAGAAATCCCACCATGACATCCTTAAGGGCTTCAGAGAGACCCTTTCTGAAGATTGCTGCCAAAGCACATTCATTCCATTGAGTGAGCACAGACCACTTTCTAAACTTCTGACAATAAATCTCTATCTCATCCCGACCCTGACACAGAGCCAGCAAATTTTTCTCTGCCTGATCCACTGAATTAGGTTCATCGTACAGTAATCCGAGCGCCAGAAAAAACGCATCAATATTACATAATGCAGGATCTCCTGGCGCAAGGGAAAATGCCCAGTCTTGAGGGTCGCCACGTAATAAAGAAATAATGATCTTAACTTGTTGAACTGGGTCACCAGAGGAGCGAGGTGTCAACGCCAGAAACAGTTTGCAATTATTTTTGAAACTCAGAAATTTAGCTCTATCTCCAGAAAACAAATCAGGAATAGGAATTCTTGGTTCTAACATAGAATTCTGAGCCACAAAGTCTTGAATATTTTGTACTCTTGCAGTGAGAAGATTCACACATGAAGACAGACCTTTAATGTCCATCACCACACCTGTGTCCTGAACCACCCAAATGTCTAGGGGAAAAAAAAGGCAAAACACAGTGCAAAGAAAAAAAAATGGTCTCAGAACTTCTTTTTTCCCTCTATTGAGAAGCATAGTACTTTGGGCCTCCAGTACTGTTATGAATAGGTAATTCAGAACCACAATGGACCTTGAAGTTCAGAGCACACAAGTGACCTGACAAAAACCACAAAACATAGGACGAGCTCTGAGACGTGGAAACTCTGCTGACCGCAATCCCTAAACCTATCAAACCACACTAGAGGTAGCCGTGGATTGCGCCTAACGCTCTCTATGCAACTCGGCACAGCCTGAGAAACTAGCTAGTCCTGAAGATAGAAAAATAAGCCTACCTTGCCTCAGAGAAATTCCCCAAAGGAAAAGGCATCCCCCCACATATAATGACTGTGAGTTAAGATGAAAATACAAACACAGAGATGAAATAGATTAAGCAAAGTGAGGCCCGACTTACTGAATAGACCGAGGATAGGAAAGATAGCTTTGCGGTCAACACAAAAACCTACAAACAACCACGCAGAGGGGCAAAAAGACCCTCCGCACCGACTAACGGTATGGAGGTGCTCCCTCTGCGTCTCAGAGCTTCCAGCAAGCAAGCAAAACCAAAAAAGCAAGCTGGACAGAAAATATAGCAACAAAAGTAACACAAGCAGAACTTAGCTTATGCTGAGCAGACAGGCCACAGGAACGATCCAGGGGGAAGCAAGACCAATACTAGAACATTGACTGGAGGCCAGGATCAAAGCACTAGGTTGAGTTAAATAGAGCAGCACCTAACGACTTAACCTCATCACCTGAGGAAGGAAACTCAGAAGCCGCAGTACCACTCATGACCACAGGAGGGAGCTTGATCACAGAATTCACAACACTGCTCCTTATTGACAGAGAAGATGCTACTATCATACCGTGCTCTTGGTAAATGTGCACTTTTACAACATGAAAATGATACAAACCACATATCTGTTGCATTTCAGAGGAAGAACAAGGTGAAAGTGATTTAGTAGTCGAGTATGTCACCTCATCTGAACCCATTTGAAACAACTATGTGGTATTCTTAAGAGACAAGTTGAGCCTTACTCTCCATTCAGCATCCAGAATCTAAGAAAGTCATTCTTAAAGAATGGACAAAGGTGCTGCAGTTTATTGGCAAGTTGTTCATTTCATGCTTAGAAGATTTAGTCATGTCTTTAAAGATCATGGAGGTCATACAAAATCCTAGATTTGAAACTTTGTAATCAAAGTTATATTATTAAAGCAGCACTCCTCCCATCAAAGTTTTTATCCTCTTAATATATTGCAGTCATTATATTATATAACACTGTCTACTTACAATTGCTCATTTTGCATTTCTACCCAGATTTCATTAGATCCAGGACTGGCGTTAGTGGCAGGCAGACCAGGCACCTACCTAGTGCTTCTGCTCCCCCAGGGGCCCCCAGCCAGTCGCCTGCAGCCAGCACTGACTCCCCCTGCCAATGCCAACTCACCCCCTGCCAGTGCTGATCTATCCCCCTGCCAGCGCCGACTGACCCCCTACCAGCGCCGCCGCATTCAACTATACTAGTGTCTATGATGCCGATACAGTTCAATGCAATGATGGAGGTGAGAGCGACAGCTAACGCTTCCTCTCCCATGATTCCCCTCTGCCTCTGACACTGTGGGTGTGTAATGATGTCACATCATCGCGTACTTGCTGTGTGCTACCGGGCAGACTGCAGTCGCTGAGACCAGAGCCAGGAGCAGCACGGGGCACGAGGAGAGGTGAGGATTGTGTTGTTTTTTTTTAATCTATCAATGACTAATTACTGGACTGTGGGGCCATTCTCGGGGGGCTACATTATATTTTATGAGGGACTGTATTACATTCTATGGAGGGCTGTTTTATATTCTATAGTGGGTATTATATTCTATGGGGGTTGTATTATATTATATGGGGGGCTGTATTATATTCTATGGGGAGGCGGGCTGTATTATATTCCATGGGGGGTTGTATTAAATTCTATGAAGTGCTGTATTGCATTCTATAGGGGGCTTTATTATATTCTATGCGGGAGGTGGGCTGTATTATATTCTATGGGGGAGATGGGATGTATTATATTCTATGGGTGGCTTTATTATATTCTGTGGGGGGCTATATTACATTCTATGGGGGCTGTATTATTTTTCTATGGGGGCTACATTATATTCTATGTATTAAATTTATTCTATGTATTACATTTATTATATTTTATGAGGGGTGATTTCATCATATTCTATAAGGGGGCTACATTATATTCTATGGGGGGCTGCATTATACTATATGAAGAGGGCTACATTGTATTATATGGAGGGGCTACATTATATTCTATGGGGGCTGCATTATACTCTATGAGGGGGCTACCATATATTCTATGGAGGGGCTACATTGTACTTTATGAGGGGGCTGAATTATATTCTATGGGGGTTACATTATACTCAGGGGGCTGCATTATATTCTTTGGGGTGGCTGCATTATACTCTGTGGGGTGGCAGCATTATACTATATGTGAAGAAAAACCTATATAGAAAAGAAATACCATAAATATGTAATATGTTAAATTATATATTATATCAGAATATAATATATTACCCAAAAAATATATGCAAAGACAACCAAATTAAAATAATATTTTTAATTGAAAAATCCTTTTAAAACATGATTATGCACAAAAAGATTTTTAGATGAAGTAGACTACAAACAAATTGACATAAAAGAATCTTTATTAAAATAAAATCTAAAAGGTATTAAAATAAAATATGTGGCAGGGGACAGAATAAGCCAGACAAGCCCCCCCAAAAATGGAAGAAATTCTTTTTGGTCTAATTAATATACATGACATATGTGGAAAGACTACTCATAAATAAATAAATGTGAGAAATAAATAATGATGTAAAAAATATGAAAGTGAAAAAAGGGGAGTGCTCACAATATATATATGGTTCATCACTAAATAAATACCAAGTGGAATTTATGTAAAGTAAAGTGGTGCACCCACAATCTATAAACAATCTATATAACCTAAATAATACACAGTGGGGCAAAAAAGTATTTAGTCAGTCAGCAATAGTGCAAGTTCCACCACTTAAAAAGATGAGAGGCGTCTGTAATTTACATCATAGGTAGACCTCAACTATGGGAGACAAACTGAGAAAAAAAAATCCAGAAAATCACATTGTCTTTTTTTTATCATTTTTTTTGCATATTATGGTGGAAAATAAGTATTTGGTCAGAAACAAACAATCAAGATTTCTGGCTCTCACAGACCTGTAACTTCTTCTTTAAGAGTCTCCTCTTTCCTCCACTCATTACCTGTAGTAATGGTACCTGTTTAAACTTGTTATCAGTATAAAAAGACACCTGTGCACACCCTCAAGCAGTCTGACTCCAAACTCCACTATGGTGAAGACCAAAGAGCTGTCAAAGGACACCAGAAACAAAATTGTAGCCCTGCACCAGGCTGGGAAGACTGAATCTGCAGTAGCCAACCAGCTTGGAGTGAAGAAATCAACAGTGGGAGCAATAATTAGAAAATGGAAGACATACAAGACCACTGATAATCTCCCTAGATCTGGGGCTCCACGCAAAATCCCACCCCGTGGGGTCAGAATGATCACAAGAACGGTGAGCAAAAATCCCAGAACCACGCGGGGGGACCTAGTGAATGAACTGCAGAGAGCTGGGACCAATGTAACAAGGCCTACCATAAGTAACACACTACGCCACCATGGACTCAGATCCTGCAGTGCCAGACGTGTCCCACTGCTTAAGCCAGTACATGTCCGGGCCCGTCTGAAGTTTGCTAGAGAGCATTTGGATGATCCAGAGGAGTTTTGGGAGAATGTCCTATGGTCTGATGAAACCAAACTGGAACTGTTTGGTAGAAACACAACTTGTCGTGTTTGGAGGAAAAAGAATACTGAGTTGCATCCATCAAACACCATACCTACTGTAAAGCATGGTGGTGGAAACATCATGCTTTGGGGCTGTTTCTCTCCAAAGGGGCCAGGACGACTGATCCGGGTACATGAAAGAATGAATGGGGCCATGTATCGTGAGATTTTGAGTGCAAACCTCCTTCCATCAGCAAGGGCATTGAAGATGAAACGTGGCTGGGTCTTTCAACATGACAATGATCCAAAGCACACTGCCAGGGCAACGAAGGAGTGGCTTCGTAAAAAGCATTTCAAGGTCCTGGAGTGGCCTAGCCAGTCTCCAGATCTCAACCCTATAGAAAACCTTTGGAAGGAGTTGAAAGTCCGTGTTGCCAAGCGAAAAGCCAAAAACATCACTGCTCTAGAGGAGATCTGCATGGAGGAATGGGCCAACATACCAACAACAGTGTGTGGCAACCTTGTGAAGACTTACAGAAAACGTTTGACCTCTGTCATTGCCAACAAAGGATATATTACAAAGTATTGAGATGAAATTTTGTTTCTGACCAAATACTTATTTTCCACCATAATATGCAAATAAAATGTTAAAAATCAGACAATGTGATTTTCTGGATTTTTTTTTCTCAGTTTGTCTCCCATAGTTGAGGTCTACCTATGATGTAAATTACAGACGCCTCTCATCTTTTTAAGTGGTGGAACTTGCACTATTGCTGACTGACTAAATACTTTTTTGCCCCACTGTATATATACAGTTAGGGCCAGAAATATTTGGACAGTGACACAAGTTTTGTTATTTTAGCTGTTTACAAAAACATGTTCAGAAATACAATTATATATATAATATGGGCTGAAAGTGCACACTCCCAGCTGCAATATGATAGTTTCCACATCCAAATCGGAGAAAGGGTTTAGGAATCATAGCTCTGTAATGCATAGCGTCCTCTTTTTCAAGGGACCAAAAGTAATTGGACAATGGACTCTAAGGGCTGCAATTAACTCTGAAGGCGTCTCCCTCGTTAACCTGTAATCAATGAAGTAGTTAAAAGGTCAGGGGTGGATTCCAGGTGTGTGGTTTTGCATTTGGAAGCTGTTGCTGTGAGCAGACAAAATGCGGTCAAAGGAACTCTCAATTGAGGTGAAGCAGAACATCCTGAGGCTGAAAAAAAAGAAAAAATCCATCAGAGAGATAGCAGACATGCTTGGAGTAGCAAAATCAACAGTTGGGTACATTCTGAGAAAAAAGGAATTGACTGGTGAGCTTGGGAACTCAAAAAGGCCTGGGCATCCACGGATGACAACAGTGGTGGATGATCGCCGCATACTTAATTTGGTGAAGAAGAACCCGTTCACAACATCAACTGAAGTCCAGAACACTCTCAGTGAAGTAGGTGTATCTGTCTCTAAGTCAACAGTAAAGAGAAGACTCCATGACAGTAAATACAAAGGGTTCACATCTAGATGCAAACCATTCATCAATAACAAAAATAGACAGGCCAGAGTTAAATTTGCAGAAAAACACCTCAAGAAGCCAGCTCAGTTCTGGAAAAGTATTCTATGGACAGATGAGACAAAGATCAACCTGTACCAGAATGATGGGAAGAAAAAAGTTTGGAGAAGAAAGGGAACAGCACATGATCCAAGGCACACCACATCCTCTGTAAAACATGGTGGAGGCAACGTGATGGCATGGGCATGCATGGCTTTCAATGGCACTGGGTCACTTGTGTTTATTGATGACATAAGAGCAGACAAGAGTAGCCTGATGAATTCTGAAGTGTACCGGGATATACTTTCAGCCCAGATTCAGCCAAATGCTGCAAAGTTGATTGGACGGCGCTTCATAGTACAGATGGACAATGACCCCAAGCATACAGCCAAAGCTACCCAGGAGTTCATGAGTGCCAAAAAGTGGAACATTCTGCAATGGCCAAGTCAATCTCCAGATCTAAACCCAATTGAGCATGCATTTCACTTGCTCAAATCCAGACTTAAGACGGAAAGACCCACAAACAAGCAAGACCTGAAGGCTGCGGCTGTAAAGGCCTGGCAAAGCATTAAGAAGGAGGAAACCCAGCGTTTGGTGATGTCCATGGGTTCCAGACTTAAGGCAGTGATTGCCTCCAAAGGATTTGCAACAAAATATTGAAAATAAAAATATTTTGTTTGGGTTATGTTTATTTGTCCAATTACTTTTGACCTCCTAAAATGTGGAGTGTTTGTAAAGAAATGTGTACAATTCCTACATTTTCTATCAGATATTTTTGTTCAACCCTTCAAATTAAACGTTACAATCTGCACTTGAATTCTGTTGTAGAGGTTTCATTTCAAAACCAATGTGGTGGCATGCAGAGCCCAACTCGCGAAAATTGTGTCACTGTCCAAATATTTCTGGCCCTAACTGTATATAACTTGATTAACATATAGCCAATAAAAATAATAATAACCAATACCAAATAGTGACCAGTGCAAAAGTCAGAGTAGCTGTAATGAATCACTATAAAAACCAAGTGGCCAGCGCTGGTAGCTAATAGTAAAAAGAATCCATAGCAATGTCAGAAGGTAATATACCAGGCTAACTAATGCTCATCTGTCCCCTGCACACCACTCCAATGCACGTTTCGCTGACACTTCGTCAGGGAGACTTTTTTCACTTTCATATTTTTTACATCATTATTTATTTCTTACATTTATTTATTTATTTATGAGTAGTCTTTCCATATTTGTCATATATATTAACTAGACGTGCAAAGAATTTCTTCCATGTTTTTTTGGCTTGTCTGGCTTATTCTGTCCCCTGCCACATATTTTATTTAAATACCTTTTAGATTTTATTTTAATAAAGATTCTTTTATGTCAATTTGTTTGCAGTCTATTTCATCTAAAAAATTATGCTATATGTGGGCTGCATTATACTGTATCGATGATAATGTGGAATACATTATACTATATGAAGAACTATGGGGTGCATTATACTATGGGAAGTGAATTGTACTACATGGATCACTATGGTGGTGCATTATACCATATGGAGCACTATGAGGAGTGCATTATACTATATGGAGGACTGAGCAGTGTATTTTAATATATGGAGGACTATGAGGAGTGTATTATACTATATGGAGGACTGAAGTGTATTATACTATATGGAGGACTGAGGAGTGTATTGTACTATATGGAGGACTATGAGGAGTGTATTATACTATATGGAGGACTATGAGGAGTGTATTATACTATATGGAGGACTATGAGGAGTGTATTATACTATATGGAGGACTATGGGTAGTGTATGATACTGTATGGAAGACTGAGGAGTGTATTTTAATATATGGGGGACTATAGGGAGTGTATCATGGTATATTGAGGACTATGGGGAGTGTATTATACTATATGGAGGACTATTGGGCACATTATATTATATGGAGGACTCTGGGGTGTGCATTTTACAATGTGGAGGACTATGGTGCACATTCTACTATGTGGAGGACTATGGGGTGTATTATACTAAATAAGCAAAATGCTGCATATTCATCGAGTGATTGGATTGTTTATGTGGGAGCAAAAATCATTGTTCTCAGCAGCACTTCGCCAGTGTAAACTGTAGATGTGCTGCTGATAACACGATACTGTATGGGGACAGATTGATCTAATAGTGATTGTTCTGTTCCGATCATTATTTCTCAGTTGGTGTAAAAAGGTCGGGAAACAATAAATACAACATAAATGCTTCTGTGTGATGTGTAATATGTTAGCATTTGGGGGCCCATTTTAATCTTTTGCCTAGGGCCCCACTCTGCCTAAAACTGGCCCTGATTAGGTCTATGATATCACGTGATTAAAAACTGACTAGCTGAGTCTGTCTAAGCTCTATGTCGAATCAGGAGGTCAATTTTCCCTGTACGACTCATGTGTCACTGCAAAAATCTATTGCAGGGGGAGGGGCAGAGCAGCTGGGTCAGGACTTGAAGAAAGGAATGATTTCTGACTTCTTTTTACATAGCTCAGAGAAAAGAGAAGAATTAGCTGGGTAGAAGGGAAAAATGAGCATTTGTAAGTGCACAGTGCTATATCATATGATGATTGCAATATATTAACCCCTTCCCGACCTGTGACACAGCGTATGCGTCATGAAAGTCGGTGCCAATCCGACCTGTGACGCATATGCTGTGTCACAGAATGATTGCGTCCCTGCAGATCGGGTGAAAGGGTTAACTCCAATATGACCCGATCTGCAGGGACAGGGGGAGTGGTACTTTAGTCTAGGGGGGTGGCTTTGCCCCCACGTGGCTACAATCGCTCTGATTGGCTGTTGAAAGTGCAACAGCCAATCAGAGCAATTTGTAATATTTCACCTATGAAAAGTGGTGAAATATTACAATCCATCCATGGCCGATGCTGCAATATCATTGGCCATGGCTGTAAACACTGATCTTCCCCCCCACCGCCACCGATCTCCTCCCCTGTCCTCCGTTCTGTCCTGTACACTGCTTCGCTCCCCTCCGTCCTCCTGTCCACTCCCCCTGTCCTCCTGTCCGCTACCCCGTGCTCTGATCCCACCCCCCATACTCCGATCCACCCCCGTGCTCTGATCCAACCCCCGTGCTCCGATCCACCCCCTGTGCTCCGATCCCACCCTGCGTTCTCCGATCCCATCCCCCGTGCTCCGATCCACCACTGTGCTCTGATTTACCCCTGTGCTCCGATCCACTCCCCTGTGCTCCAATCCACCCTCTGTGCACCGATCCAACCCCCTGTGCTCTGATCCACCCCCTGTGCTCTGATCCACCCCCCCGTGCTCCGATCCACATCCACCCGGGCTGCGATCCACCTCCTCCAGGCTCCGATCCATCCCCCCGGGGCTCTGATCCTCCCCCGTGTTCCCCCCACCCCCTCATACTTACCGAGCCTCCCGGTGTCCATCCGTCTTCTCCATGGGCGCCATCTTCCAAAATGGCGGGCGCATACGCAGTGCGCCCGCTGAATCTGCCAGCCGGCAGATAAGTTCCAGGTACATTTTGATCACTGTGATAAAACCTCACAGTGATCGAAATAAAAAAAATAGTAAATGAAACCCCCCTTTATCACCCTCATAGGTAGGGACAATTACAAAATAAAGAAAATATTTTTTCTTCTACTAGGATTAGGGTTAGAACTAGGGTTAGAACTAGGGTTAGAGTAAGGCTATGTGCACATGTATTCTGGTCCTCTGTGGATTTTTCCGCAGCGGATTTGATAAATCCGCAGTGCAAAACCGCTGCAGATTTATTGCGGATTTACAACAGTTTTTCTGCGGATTTCATTGCGGTTTTACAACTGCGGTTTTCTATTAGAGCAGTTGTAAAACAGCTGCGGAATGACATGCTGCGGAATGTAAACCACTGCGTTTCCACGCAGTTTTTTCCGCAGCATGTGCGCAGCGTTTTTTGTTTCCCATAGGATTACATTGAACTGTAAACTCATGGGAACCTCTTGTGGACCCGCAGCTGCGGAAACGCTGTGGATCCGCAGCATTTTACGCAACGTATGCACATACCCTTAGAATTAGGCTATGAGCACACGGTGTTGATTTGGCTGCAGATTGGCCGCTGCGGATTCGTAGCAGTTTTCCATCAGGTTTACAGTTCCATGTAAACCTATGGAAAACCAAATCCGCTGTGCCCATGGTGCGGAAAATACCCCGCGGAAACACTGCGTTAGGGTTGGAATTAGGGCCAGGGTTTGAAATAGGGTTAAGATTAGGCTTGTGGTTAGGGTTATGGTTAGGGGTGTGTTGTGGTTAGGGTTGTGATTAGGGTTAGGATTAGGGTTGGGATTAGGGTTAGCGGTGTGTTGGGGTTAGGGCTGTGGTTAGGGGTGTGTTGGGGTTAGGGTCGTGATTAGGGTTAGGGGTGTGTTGGGGTTAGTGTTGGAGTTAGAATTGAGGGGTTTCCACTGTTTAGGCACATCAGGGGTCTCCAAACGCAACATGGCGCCACCATTGATTCCAGCCAATTTTGCGTTCAAAGTCAAATGGTGCTCCCTCCTTTCCCTTCCAAGCCCTGACGTGCGCCCAAACAGTGGTTTACCCCCACATAAGGGGTACCAGCATACTTTGGACAAACAGGGCAACAACTATTGGAGTCCAATTTCTCCTGTTACCCTTGTGAAAATAAAAAATTGCTTGCTAAAACATCATTTTTGAGGAAAGAAAAATGATTTTTTTATTTTCACGGCTCTGCGTTGTAAACTTCTGTTTAGCACTTGGGGGTTCAAAGTGCTCACCACATATCTAGATAAGTTCCTTGCGGGATCTAGTTTCCAAAATGGGGTCACTTGTGGGGGGTTTCTACTGTTTAGGCACATCAGGGGCTCTGCAAATGCAACGTGACGCCCGCAGACCATTCCATCAAAGTCTGCATTTCAAAACGTCACTACTTCCCTTCCGAGCCACGACGTGTGTCCAAACAGTGGTTTACCCCCACATATGGGGTACCAGCATACTCAGGACAAACTGGGCAACAACTATTGGTGTCCAATTTCTCCTGTTACCCTTGTGAAAATAAAAAATTGCTTGCTAAATATCATTTTTGAGGAAAGAAAAATTATTTTTTATTTTCACGGCTCTGCGTTGTAAACTTCTGTGAGGCACTTAGGGGTTCAAAGTGCTCACCACATATCTAGATAAGTTCTTTGGGGGGTCTAGTTTCCAAAATGGGGTCACTTGTGGGGGTTTCCTACTGTTTAGGCACATCAGGGGCTCTGCAAACGTAACATGATGCCCGCAGACCATTCCATCAAAGTCTGCATTCCAAAACGTCACTACTTCCCTTCCGAGCCCCGACGTGTGCCCAAACAGTGGTTTACCCCCACATATGGGATATCAGCGTACTCAGACAAACTGGACAACAACTTCTGGGTCCAATTTCTTCTGTTACTCTTGTGAAAATAAATAATTGCGGGCTAAAACATAATTTTTGAGGAAAGAAAAATGATTTTTTATTTTCACAGCTGTGTTATAAACTTCTGTGAAGCACTTGGAGATTCAAAGTGCTCACCACATATCTAGATAAGTTCCTTGCGGGGTCTAGTTTTCAAAATGGGGTCAATTGTGGGGGGTTTCCACTGTTTAGGCACATCAGTGGCTCTGCAAAAGTAACATGATGCCCGCAGACCATTCCATCAAAGTCTGCATTCCAAAACGTCACTACTTCGCTTCTGAGCCCCGATGTGTGCCCAAACAGTGGTTCCCCCCACATATGGGGTATCAGCGTACTCAGGACAAACTGGACAACAACTTTTGGGGTCCAATTTCACCTGTTACTCTTGTGAAAATAAAAAATTGCGGGCTAAAAAATAATTTTTGAGGAAAGAAAAATAATTTTTTTTTTCACGGCTCTGCGTTATACACTTCTGTGAAGCACTTGGGTCTTTAAAGTGGTCACCGCACATCTAGATTAGTTTCATGGGAGGTCTAGTTTCCAAAATGGGGTCAGATGTGGGGGAGCTCAAATGTTTAGGCACACAGGGGCTGTCCAAATGCAACATGGTGTCTGCTAACGAGTGCAGCTAATTTTTTTATTCAAAAAGTCAAATGGCGCTCCTTCCCTTCCGAGCCCTGCCGTGTGCCCAAACAGTGGTTTACCCCCACATGTGAGCTATCAGTGTACTTAGGAGAAATTGCCCAATAAATTTTAGGATCCATTTTATCCTGTTGCCCATGTGGAAATGAACAAATTGAGGCTAAAAGAAATTTTTTGTGAAAAAAAAGTACCTTTTCATTTTTACATATCAATTTGTGAAGTACCTGGGGGTTCAAAGTGCTCACTATGCATCTAGATAAGTTCCTTAGGGGGTCTAGTTTCCAAAATGGGGTCACATGTGGGGGAGCTCCAATGTTTAGGCACACAGGGGCTCTCCAAACATGACTTGGTGTCCACTAACGATTGGAGCTAATTTTTCATTCAAAAAGTCAAATGGCGCTCCTTCCCTTCCGAGCCTTGCCTTGTGCCCAAACAGTGGTTTACCCCCACATGTGAGGTATCACTGTACTCAGGAGAAATTGCCCAATAAATTGTAGGATCCATCTTATCGTGTTGCCCATGTCGAAATGAACAAATTGAGGCTAAAAGAAATTGTTGTAAAAAAAGTACTTTTTCATTTTTACGGATCAATTTGTGAAGCACCTGGTGGTTCAAAGTGCTCGCTATGCATCTAGATAACTTCCTTGCGGGGTCTAGTTTCCAAACTGGGGTCAGATGTGGGGGAGCTCAAATGTTCAGGCACACAGGGGCTCTCCAAACGCGACATGGTGTCCGCTAACGATTGGAGCAAATTTTTCATTCAAAAGTCAAATGGCGCTCCTTCCTTTCCGAGCCTTGCCGTGTGCACAAACAGTGGTTTGTGACCACATATGAGGTATCGGTGTACTCAGGAGAACTTGCCCAACACATGTTAGGATTCATTTTATCCTGTTGCCCATGTGGAAATGAACAAATTGAGGCTAAAAGAATTATTTTGTGAAAAAAAAGTACTTTTTCATTTTTACGGATCAATTTGTGAAGCACCTGGGGGTTCAAAGTGCTCAATATGCATCTAGATAAGTTCCTTGGGGAGTCTAGTTTCCAAATTGGGGTCACTTGTGGGGGAGCTTCAATGTTTAGGCACACAGGGGCTCTCCAAACGCGACATGGTGTCCGCTAAAGATTGGAGCCAATTTTTCATTGAAAAAGTCAAGTGGCGCTCCTTCCCTTCCGAGCCCTGTCATGCGCCCAAACAGTGGTTCCCCCCACATATTGGGAATCGGCGTATTCAGGACAAATTGTACAATAACTTTTGGGGTACAGTTTCTCTTTTTACCCTTGGGAAAATAAAAAAATTGTTGCTAAAATATTATTTTTGTGACTAAAAAGTTAAATGTTCATTTTTTCCTTCCATGTTGCTTCTGCTGCTGTGAAGCACCTGAAGGGTTAATAAACTACTTGAATTTGGTTTTGAGCACCTTGAGGGGTGCAGTTTTTAGAATGGTGTCACTTTTGGGTATTTTCAGCCATATAGACCCCTCAAACTGACTTCAAATGTGAGGTGGTCCCTTAAAAAAATGGTTTTGCAAATTTTGCTGTAAAAATGAGAAATCGCTGGTCAAATTTTAAACCTTATAACTTCCTAGCAAAAAAAAAAAATTGTTTCCAAAATTGTGCTGATGTAAAGGAAATATGTGGGTAATGTTATTTGTTAACTTGTGTCACATAACTTTCTCGTTTAACAGAATAAAAATTCAAAATTTGAAAATTGCAAAATTTTCAAAATTTTAGCCAAATTTCCATTTTTTTCACAAATAAACGCAAAAGTTATCGACCTACATTTACAACTAACATGAAGCCCAATATGTCACGAAAAAACAATCTCAGAATCGCTAGGATTCGATGAAGCTTTCCTGAGTTATTACCTTATAAAGGGACACTGGTCAGAATTGCAAAAAACGGCCAGGTCATTAAGGTCAAACTAGGCTGGGTCATGAAGGGGTTAAGGAGATAAAAACTTTGACCGGGCAGTGCTTCTTTAACATAACGTTCATGTTATGGCTTAAAAAATCTTTTATGAAACTCATTCTTGTAAAATTTTGGAAATTGTTCTTGTGTTCAGTGCGATTGATTAAAATCTTACTTTTAAAAGAGGATGTACTCATTTATGCTGAGCACTGTATCTCTGTAGCTCTATAAATCATGATCTTTTTATTGTGCTTTCTGTTCTTGTTCTTTACAATAAATGCTTTCTATACCTTCTTTTGAAGATAGTTTTCCTATTTCACTTAAATACTATAATTCATATTTTTTTTATATACTTGCGAGTGCAAATGAAAAGATCTGTGGTGCAAACGCTGTAAGGACCCTTTATATAATGTTCTAGACTTAGAAATAACTGATTTTAACATATAAATATGTTTAAGCTTTCTTCCACATTCATACTTAATTGCAGCATACCCTCAAAAATTGCAATCCTATTACAGCTGCGTATGAAATAACAATACACAAGTTCCTATTTCACCTGCAGGTGGCACTGTGTGCACTTCAGAATTGAATCTCAGCTTGAACATTTGCTGCATACAGAATGTAAGGGATTATCTAACAACATTACAGATTGGATATGAACCACATGCCATGGAAGTCTGCAGTAGTGACGACCACATGGTTGAGTAAAGCATCATATGCAACATCAGCATCGTATTGCATTCTAGACAAGAGTAATGGCCACTTGCTACATTTTCATAGAGTTTGCCAAAATTATTTTTACATGTGAAAAATCTTAAGACTATTTCCACAATAGTCAATGACCACAATGAGCATTGTGACTGTCAAACAGTGAAAGTCCCTGGCATGCAGAACTCAAAAACATGTTATTACGTATATTTTACAAACTCGGTATACACAATCCAATCTATTAGTTTTTTTTCTTGTAACCCCATAATAGTGGTTTAAATAGATCACTGGATGTTTTTATCTTCTGGATGCTGGAGATTTCTTACTTTATTTTTACTCTATGATTTGAAGGTAAGGCTCAAATGAGCAGGTGAAAAATCACCCTCTTTTCATCCAGAAAAAATATTGTATGGTTTTCGTTACATCCTATTTTCACTGCCTGTATGTCATTTATATGCTCATTTTTGACATCCTAATTATATCTTGCTTATATAACAACAATGCCAAAAAATGATTCAATGTAATCTTTGCAAAGGATTCTATAAAAAATGGATGCTATAAGGATAGTGTCAGCATGGTATCCGTTTTTTATGCACCCATTGACTTCTATGGGCGAGTCTAGAAAAAAAATAGCGTTTGCTTTATTTTGTTTTCACATGGACACATAATAGCTAAGCCAGCCCCCTTTTCTGTTATGACTGATGCATGGGATTAACTAATGAATTGAGCCAGAGTCCTTCCTTTGTAATTTTGATCACGTGCTGATACAGGAAGCTTTCTCCAATGCTGAACCCTTGCCGGAAGGCCAATATTAGTGGAACTTTCATAATGAAGGTATGTGAGTTATACACATTCTGCTTGTAAAATAGAGTTATTAACCCTGCAGAAATGGAGTTAATCTGAAGGTTAAAAGTGTTCTGACACAGCCCCTCTGCCAGGAGGAAATGAACTTTATTCACCCTCGCAGTTTCATGCTTTCAGTCATAGAGGTGCGGCCAGCACAACTTCAGTCACCGCTCTGTGTATAGAGATGTAACCGCCTCCGGCACTGACTGACAGCCAGCTCTAATTCTGCTATACACGGTGTTGAAAGGCTGCTAACCTGCAGATTAACAGCATATCTTCAGATTCATAGCATTATTTTACATGGCACCTACAGTGGGCACAGAAAGTATTCAGACCCCTTTAAATTGTTCACTCTTTGTTTCATTGCAGCCATTTGGTAAATTCAAAAACCTTTATTTTTTCTCATTAATGTCCACTCTGCACTCCATCTTGACTGAAAAAAACAGAACTGCAGAAATTTTTGCAAATTTAATAAAAAAAGAAAAAACTGAAATATCTAAGTGGTATGTGTGGAGAAAACCAGGCACTGCTTATCCCCTGCCCAATACAATCCCAACAGTGAAACATGGTGGTGGCAGCATCATGCTGTGAGGGTGTTTTTTAGCTGCAAGGACTAAACGACTGGTTGCCATTGTACCTTTTAAAGCAGAAATGTGCTATAAGATTAATTTGTGTTCTGACACCATGCGACGCAGAGTTAGAGCTGGCTGTCAGTCAGTTCTGGGGGAGCAGTTACATCTCTATACACAGAGCAATGCCACCCCCACGACTGAAACAACGGTGCCTGCCAGGAGGAATAAAGCTAATTTCCACCTGATAGTGGGACTATCAGTATGGGCAACACACTTTTTTACAACGCTATTAACCTGCGAACTAACTCCATATCTGCAGGTTAATAGCGTTATTTTATTATTTTATATGACAGGTTCCGTTTAAATTAATGATATATACATTTTTCCACCTAAGCAGTTTGAAGGTTTTTTAAGGCTCGGTTCAAATGTGGTTTGCAAAAATGCAGAGTGACAAAATGGGGATATTGGCAGCAACGTGCGAACCCATCTTTAAGGTTTATTCCCATATTTATAAGTGAAAATGATCAAATAGTTCTTGTAAAAACAAACACTTTTGCAATTTACTGGCTATTAACATTTTTAACAATTCTTGAGATGTTAACACTTTTCTCTTGTATTCAGCTCATTGCTTAATTGACCGACCACCACTGCTGTGTAACACTGGGGTCAGAACATGCACAGTGCTTACAAGCTCTTTTCTATTGAGCTTATAAACTCTGCTTTGAAGCTGTCGAGATCATTGGCGCACGCTGTTACGATGTGATCCCGGCCAGCCTCAGTGCAGTGCTTACAAGCTAGATGGGAGCAGTGGTCGCTTTCCTAATCAAAAAACTGCCGTCACTCCAGGCCTGTGCACGCCAAGCGCCGCCTCCTCTTGCTTCATTAGCGTTCCCGGCACCTGCGCTGTATTTTTTTTCCGGGCATGCACAGTTGTAGGCGCCAGGGATGCTAATGAAGCAAGAGGAGAAGGCGCACCGCACGCATAGGCCCGGAGTGACGGCTGTGCTGCATTTGATTAGGGGGGAAAGAGCCGCCTCCGAGACGGTTTCACGGTATGAGGGGGCACATTTTATAAGCGTTTATTTCAGCGTGTGCAGGGAGCATAACTAAAAGAGCCACCTTGACAGAATGCAGCATTAGTGCTGCACGAGGTGGCTCTTTTAGTTACAAATGCTTGAGGGGGGTGACAGGTTCCCTTTAAGAGGATGGAGAAACTATAGCCATTTTTAAGGCTATAGAATTAACTTCTTAAAGGGGGTAGACACTGTTTTTTTAACCGATGGTCAAGCATGAAGACATAATGAGAAACAATAACCTCCATTTTTAATGGAATGTTTGATTAAAAAAATAACCAATTTGTATCATTTTTTTACTAAAAAGAATGTTTTTTTCTATTTTCACTCTGGTCACTAAGCTTCAATACTAGATCAAAACTTTGTGTTGTGTAGAATTTTTTTCAAAGGAGTCCTATTTCATAAAGGACAGAGTAACGATGATAAGTAATACATACATATTATACTATATCAAACATAAAATTCACAATAGGTGATGGTTACCGCTCATCTCTTCTCTTCCCTGCGCAGTGAGCTCTGTACATCTCACAGAGCATGCCTAAAAGCTATCCTACAGAAGAGAGCATCACCATTCTACTTGTTCATATGGTTATGGTCCAGATTACCACTATTAAACAAGCATTACTGTCTATATTTTTTAATAAATGTGTGTATATATGCATTTAATATAGTGTGAGTGTATTAATATACCAACAAAATGGAAAAATCCAGCATCTGCAGGAAATGAGGTAAGTATATTAAAACATTATTTTATGAGCAACATAAAGGGGTTGTACACTACTAGGGCAACCCCTTATTAGACTAAATGTTCGGCCCCGAAAAAATAGTAAAGCCTATGTTCACCTCCTGTGCTGGCTGTGCTCCAGAGGTATCAGAACTTGCAGTCCCGGGGCTGAGGTGGTGTTGTGACACATGGTGCCTGGCGCTCAATCAGCACTGGCGTCACAGTCCCCGCCTTCAAACAAACTGAACATGAAGAGGAAGTCCAGGATGAACTGCAGCCCTGACTTCAGCTTCATGCTCAGTTTGTCCAAAGGTGGAGACAATAACGACAGTGCTGATTGGACACCGGGCATCACGTGTTACAACATCTTATCACAGCCCCAGGGAAAGCAAGTGCCAACACCGCAGGAATGGCAGCACCATGGGAGGTAGTTTCAGAAGGGGTTGTCCAAGTAGTGGACAACCTCTTTAAAAAAGGGAAAAATTAAAGATCAAAACAAAGAGAATAAAAAGACACAGGTCTACACATTTCGGGGTGTATATATGTATTACTTGTTTTGATTTTAATGTTTCCCTCTTTTTTAACTATGTTGTTAATAAAATAATGTTTTGCTATACGTACCTCATTTCCTGCGGATGCTGTAATTTTCCATTTTGCTGCTATATCTATACCCAGAAGTTGGTATGGAGCCTCCATGCACCGCACCTCGATTCAAGGCATTTTTCAACAGTTGATGAGCCGATATACAACTTTTGTATTTTTTGATAGTGTATTAATATACTCATCTACCATGCTCTCTCCAGGATCCAGTGCTGTTTTGCTCCTTTTCTCAGTGGTGTCACCACTCTGTAGACTCATCCTGTGCTCTGCATGACCTGGAAGTGGCTTTTACAATGCATAGCACATAGAGTGAGCTGGCTACTCAAAATTGTGGTGACATTACCGAGAAACGAAGGAGAAAGGGGTTGGACATCAGAGAGCGCAGTGGTAGGGGAGTATATTAATACACTCACACTACATTACATGCACATATACATACATTTTATTAAAAAAATAGATGGGAGCGCTTCTTTGAACAATCATGAACATAATCATGTACTGTACATAAAATGTTTTTTCAGTATTTTATTTTGTGATGCCCCAGGGTCCTGGTTGTCACAGTGGCATTGCTTTCCTCACGGGGAGAGTGATGTCACGCTTGGAAGCGATGAAGGATTCCTTTTGACAGGTAATCAGCACATACAACACCATTCTGACTCCAGGCCAGAAGGGGGAGCTCTACACCCGACTTCAGGGGAGAGCTGCTCTCTCTGGTCGGGAGGAGTTAGTTGCTAGGCAGTTGGAAAGAGTTGATAGTTTGTGCCGGACAGCAGACTGGAACAGTCTGAGGCAGAAAGACGAGGGAAGGGCTGTACAGCCTGAGGTGCTGTAGCTCCTAGATAGCGAGATACAGAAGGAAGAACAGCCTTTAGCTAACGTGCCGGAGAGCGAAGCACAGGAGAGTGACAAGGGAGAATAGCAGTGACTGGGCTACCTCCCTGACAGAATACAGATACTGGTAACCAGAAGACCAAGGTTGTGTCATACTCTAGGAGGCATAGCAGAAACTGGTAGGACGGCTAGACTACACGTAACCTGTGCTCCCTAATGCCCAGGAGACACAGTGACACATAGAGCCCGGGTCATGATAGAGACTCTGTAAAAAGGCTCGAGTCACCTGTCTTATGGGTTTGTGTACCACTTCAATAAAGGACAGAGATAACTGAGAGGACCTTGTTAAGAAGCCATAGGCAGTAAGGGACTATACTACCACCACGCTAAGAGAAAGGCTTTTAACTCCACCTGGTAAAGCTGGACTCTGAACTCGCTTCCAAGCCAGCCGGACCCTGCCTGTACCTGTGATCTGGTGCCCTGGACTGTGGCTGCCTGCTACCATAAGTAAACCAGGTAAAAAGACTGCACAACTGCATCCTTCGTTCTTTACTGCACCACTCACCATCTTCCATCTATTCACAGGGAATTCTGGGGACCCAGCTTTATCTGTGGTAAGCTACACCATCCCAGCTGCCATAACATCACCCTAGTGGACCCCTTAAAGCAGCGTCGGTCATCCCTGACCGAATACCACAGGTGGCGTCACAAACTTTCCTTATTTCAAAAACCCCTTTAAAGACCATCCATTTAACATGGGCGCCAGGGCCACGGACCGGATCGCCGCCACCGTGACATCCCCCTTTCAGCCGACCGGACCCGGTACCGAGTACCACACGGTCCTGGCAGACGTTTCAATTTCAATTAGTAAAACATAAATAGACGATGCATTCCTTTCAAAAAATTTCTGATCTACGTGAGAGACTAGTAGTAATTCTAACATTTGGATCATTTCCAGTAGATTTTACACATTGTTCATAATTTGTACATAATATTTTCAATCTCCTATGCATATTCATTTTACTAAAATATACATATATATACAGTATAATGACATGCTTGCGGTAATTTATATATATTTAGACTCTTAAGGCCTCTAATGGGAAAACTATACTTCATGTGAAATTAAATTCCTAGGGTTTTTTCTGTGGGCAAGCTGTGTGGTACATTAACATATTTCAGCATTGTTCTCAAGCTTATCCAGTCATGAATATATTGCTTACAGAAGAAAGGCACAAATGAAAGGGATTTAAATCCATTTTAGGTGTTTAGTCATGTAGAAAATAATTGTAAAGCCGCAATATTTACAGCATAATTTGAAATAGAATGTGCACATGAAGAAAAATCATGTTTCCAAAATGACGATTTGTCATTAGATGACAAGAAATACAAAACATAAAAAAACACATGGCAGGAGAAAATTTATCCTTTGGTCTACATCTGCAGCATAGGCGAGACTACACAATTGGAAATAGAATACACAATAAGATGTGTAAAAATAGTTGGACAGGTTTATTAATAATGTCATAAAATTACACAGCAGAGACCATCATAGTTGCCGAAGCTGGATGTACATTTGGCACCTCTTTGGACACTCTTGTCTAATTTTGTTCCACCTCTTGGTAGGATTATTTTCGACCATTTTTTTTTTCAAAAATTTTGACACAAAGTGGTGCATCTTAAACTATGCACCTCAACAAATCACATCTTTTTCATCTTGTTAGAAAAGATACATAAAGGTGCAATTTATTAAGGTTTTTTTTGCCAGAATTCTGGCAAAAAATACCTTACAAAGTAGCAACATTTTGGGCAAGGAAAATGGCACTCCCATGCCATTTTTGCCCAGCTCCAACAAAGTAGACGGAGCTGGGGTGAGATGGTGGAGTGCCACCCTCTGCTCATAAATATCACGACTAGCTGTTACATTGCTGACAGCACATATGTTACTCCAGTCTCTGACTGCAGTAAGATCTGTGATGAGACGCACATGGAGGCACTTGCTACTTTTCAGGCACACCGTATTCATTAAGAGGAGGAGCATCTGCATTCAGCACTCTTCCTTAATCGAGGACCTTAATGTAGTGCAAAGCATGTTGAATAGTAAATTTGTCAAAAACAATGAAACAAACTTAAAAAAGTATATATCTCAATTAGATCCAGCAAATCTTCAATAAAAAAAAATCTATGTTAAGAAAGGTTTACAGTTAGGATTTAAAACTATGTGACTCCATTGGCAACTGATTCTGCAGTTATAAGTCTTTCCATCTGCCTCCTACTTCTTTCCTTTCTGGTATACATGTGGTAGGTTCCCAAGAAGTAGGGGACAGATAGGACAATAACTACATGATCAGACTACGTATGATACACATAGTGATTGTTGGTAATTGGCACAGTCTGAATAGACGCAGTAAAACAAAACAATAGATATTTCTAATCAATCAAGCAATAATTGCTTCATTTTGATTTACATTGGGACTATGAAACAATATTAATCTTTAATCATTTTCATAGATTTACCTCCTTAGAGGGGGTTTCTCATTTCACAACATGACAATATCTCTAGGATATCCCTCCATTTTATTATTGGTGGGAATGCAAACTGACTTCCTGAGAATTAAAGGGATGCCGAACTGAAATTCCTCTTTGCACAGCGGTGCACCTGGCCTCCTGGTCGTACAGGAAACTTGAGTAAGTCTGTGCTTCAGTTCCCTGCACAGCCAGGTGGTCTGAGGCCACGGTGCAAGGTAAAAACAACAAAGCGGTCAAAGCACCATACCAGCTTTACCTCCCCCTCAATCTCAGGATCAATGATGACCCCAGAGGTCAGACCTCAACAATATTTCATTACTTTATAAGATGGAAAAAAACTTTAAACTGTATCTATAAGCTGTAGGATTCTATAATAAAAATGTACTTTTTTATTATATAAGGTTATCAATGATCTTTAAATTCTTTTATCTTTTTCTGTAAAGGTTAAAGCTTTTTGCTAGCCAACAGAGATGAACAAATTTATTAGAGTGGTATTCAATTCTTAAATTTTACAAAGATTTGTACTTTCCCAAAAATAAATTTACTGTTATTCGCCCCACACAAATTCAGTAAAATCGTGGCTGCCATTTTACTGAACTGTAGAGGGCCAGGCAAGCAGCTGGAGAAAAAAACAATACTTACTCTACTGCTCTCTTGCTTGCAGCCCTTCATAGGGTCATCCGCTCCACTTCTTTTCCAAGTTCCATGACACTCATACCCTTTGGCCACTTCACTCCAGGCCAGGACTTCTGACACAACTAGGCCTCTGATGTCCCTGCATGCCATGCCATTGTTGTGCTTGTCTTGGTGTCACAACGTAATGACGGATGGTACCCGAGTGACTGTACAGATTGACATCAGTAGCCAGAGTGCACCAGAAGCCAGGGCCTGGAGTGAAGTGGCCAAAGAGAATGATCGTGAAGGGAAAGGCAAACAAGATAGGCATGGATGACCACACGGTGGTCTATGGAGACGGTGGGACAGATTAGAAGAGAATTATTATTATTTTTACATCCTACGTTCATTAAGCTCTGGTTTAATATATCACATTAAAGTCCACAATTTTATACCGTAGATTGCATATGCATACATATCAGTATGAATTCTCTGTTTAGAAAATTAATGATACAGGATAGACATATATCTTGGTACCATGTTAGCCAGTAGATAGAAAAATATTTAGAATTAATGTAAAATTAATGTAATTATTGACTTTAATGTAATATATCTTATTGGATTATAGATATTGGAGAATTGATGAAGGTTGATTATGCATTTACAAAGCATCTTACTATAAAAAGGCCTATTCCGCCCATACCCCAAGAACCTTGATCATGTGTCATTATTTGCAACAAATTAATTGTGCTATCTAGAGACAATTATACAAGTGTGCTGGCATTATTACATCTTAATAAGTCATGGACTGATTTTGGCACCAGGAAAAGAACATCAAATACATAGAGTAAGGATGCAGTCACATCAGGCCCATGCAAATCTGCTCCAAAATCCATGTCTTACATGTAGATTTTGATATGAAGAGAAAATGATGTAGGATTATTGAGGGAGAAATCTGGACAAATTTGGCAAACTGCACCAAAATATGCTGCTTTTGTTGCACATTTGTCAGGAATGTGCACTTGTGACCCATGGGAATTCACTCTAAACTAGTGTACTCGGTGAAGATCAATATTCTCTTAAATTTGGACTTTATTTAGGAATGTTACCCTTATTAGGCTATGTGCACACGTTGCGGATTAGGCTTAGGAATTTCTGGTGCGGATTCTGCCTCTGCTGGCAGAAAACGCACCTGCGGATTTGTCACGTTTTTTGTGCAGTTCCGCAGCGTTTTTTGTGCATTTTTGCTGCGGTTTTCTTGTGGATTTGCTGCGTTTTTTTATCCCTGCGGTTTTCTATAATGGAATGGGTACAAAAACGCTGCAGATTCACAAAAAAGAAGTGACATGTTACTACTTTTAAACCGCAGCGTTTCCTCAGCGGATTTTCCGCAAAGAGTGCACAGCATTTTTTTTTTCTCATTGATTTACATTGTACTGTAAATCAATTGCTGATCTGCAGCGTTTCTGCATCTCAAAAAACGCTGCGGATCCGCAGAGAATCCGCAACGTGTGCACATACCCTTAAACTGCTATTACCACTAATAATTGTTAAATAATTGCTACATAAACCACTAAAGGTATTGCACAGATTGAAAAAGCAAGGAATAATTCATGCAATAAATTCACTTTCAAAATGTCACTTTTCAATAAACTTGGTTACATAATATTGGACAATAAATGCCTTCACATTTTAAATCCCAAAATGATATGTGAGTGAAAAGCTGGACACAATATTTGGTATTTTCAAGTCAGCATAAAGATACACATTCTACTTTCCATCTGTCTAGAAAAACTGTGTTCAATCAGAATACCTGAGGAAAGCAATCACAAGAAATAAAGGTAGCTATCAAACACACAGTGCTGTGACAAGTGCCATAAAAATTCATTCTTCCAGAGGTTTTTCAGTCTTTTAGAACACAAGCAAATATTGCAGAGATATAGATGTGATTTCATAGCATTTCCTAGTAAAAAGTTTTCACAAAAATGAAAAGTGCTAGGTAGAATAGGCAGCTACCAAGTGCAGGAGGAGCTCGAAATCTAGCTATAGCGGCTACTTTCTTAGTATGTGCCTTAGGGAGTTGGAGTGTAGTAAGATACCGAGCTCCAAGGAAACTATGAAAAGCAGAAATGGAAATAGTGGGTTAACTGCACCGCAGATGATGACAAATTGGAGAATCCAGGAGACCAAAGATGTTTCTAAGCAATTTTGCCAAAGCGTTTTAAAGTCAACCAACTTCTTAATCAGGACAGACCACATCAGGTGATATTATCCATCACCGGATAAGACCCCATTGTGCTTTTTATTCATTCAACTTCACTCATTGGAGAACCAAAGAAAGGATGGAGTAGAAAGAAAAGTAGAATGAACTGGAGAACCCTACTTAAGATACATGGGCCTTCTGATGATCTCGAAGGCGTTGTATACCATACAGGCTCCATCAGGTACAACAAGATGCTATATAGGTGGCTAATTCAGCATATTGACTAATTCCATAAACTAAACATATACAGTACAGTTTAGTAAACTTAACACAAAGCATTTTATATGTGTAAACTAGAACAGAACTTGAGATATAGTACATAGGAAGCTATCGGGATGTCCCTTTTTATACAAGAGTTTAACATATGAAGCAGTGATCAAATTAGTTGGAATTTCTCCAGTTCTTTTCAGTACGAGTTTTCATACATATACAATGGCTGTTATTGTGAATACATATCTTCTTTGGGACTACATACATATGGCAGAAATAAGATCAGACCACATAGAAGAAATTATGATTTCACCATTTCTAATTATGTAATTTTAGAGATAACCAATTAATCCTAGGGGAAGCACGGTGGCTCTGTGATCCAAATCCCACCAAGGACAGCATCTGCAAGGATTTTGTATGTTCTTCCCATGTTTGAGTGGGTTTCCTCAGAGTTCTCCGATTTCTTCCCACACTTCAAAGACATACTGATAGGGAATTTAGATTGTGAGCCCCAATGAGGATAGTGCTGATAATGTCTCTATAGCGCTGTGGAAATAATGGTGCAATACAGACCTTGGTAAAGAGCGGTCTGTAGGCCATATCCATCTCTCTGGCCGTTCCAGTCCGACTCACAGACTGAGGGGCTGAAAACAGTGACCTACGTGCTGCACTTTGTCCTCCTCAGCCTGTCCACTGTCACCGCTATGTGTTTGCATTCTCGGGATGCAGGAAGCTGTGAATGCATTCCACCAGTGTGAGACAGCTGACATGATGACGTTATTTTATCTCAATAGCTGTGCACTGTGGTGAATCAGTGCATCTGACAGAGCAGAGGAAGAGCTCCACGGGAACGGGAGCAAGGTGAGCATGTGTATAGGATGTTTGGCTGTTCATGGGGAGGCTATGGGGGTCTCATGCTGGACATGGGGAGGCTATGGGGTCTCTTGCTGGACATGGGAGGCTATGGGGGGTCTCATTCTGACATGGGGAGGTTATAGGGCTCTCATGCTGGTCATGGGGAGGCTATGGGGTTCTCATGCTGAACATTGGGAGGATATGGGGCTCTCATGCTGGACATAGGAAGGCTATAGGGCTCTCATGCTGGACATGGGGAGGCTATGTGCCTCTCATGCTGGACATAGGGTGGCTATGGGGCTCTCATGTTGGACATGGGAAGGCTATGGCGGTGTCATGCTGTACATGGGGAGGTCATGGAGCTCTCATGCTGAATATTGGGAGGCTATCGGGCTCTCATGCTGGACACGGGGAGGCTATGGGGCTCTCATGCTGGACATTGGGAGGCTACGAAACTCTCAAGCAGGAAATGGGGAAGCTATGGGACTCTCATGCTGGACATGGGGAGGCTATGGGCCTTTCATGCTGGACATGTGGAGGCAATGGGGCTCTCATGCTGGACATGCAGTGGCTATGGGGGGTCTCTTACGGTATATAAGGGCTGTAAGGAGATGTCGGCATACTTAATTCTGCTCAATATTAAGTGTTACAATTAATATAAAATAATTATAGTTAATATGTTAATATTAATAATGAGCAGAATTAATTATTGCTTATTATTTTGACCCTCCACAACAGTCACAGTCTCTCATGTAGCCCCTCAGGAAAATGAATTGCTCACCCCTGGCATAATCTAAGCATATAAAATTAATAAATAATGCCAGAGACCCCCACTTAGCTTATATATTGTTCAAACAAATGCATTGCAAATTTGGAATATATTTTGAGTTTCAATTATTTTTCGCTTTTGTGATCTCTGCATGTGGCCACTAAGAAGGAAATTTGACTTGGTCATGTAATTCTCAACTGATTACAAAAGAGCTGTGTGTCCATCACATAACCAGAACAGAGTTTTATCCATCGAAAGTAAACAATGAGAGTTCCTATTCTATAAAAGCAAGCAGAAAAATAGAAAAATTACATGGAATTGATACAAGTAGTATAATAGAAAATGCATAACATAAATAATAAGCCTTATTTATTGAAAATATTATTAGTTAATTTATATATGGCCAGCTAATACAGTTGAGCAAAAAGATTTACGTTGCTCTTGTCTGGCAATAAGTAAAGTCCTCAGGGCAGTTTTCACTATTGTGGTTATTATCATGGTTCTTGCAGGTATTTACTAGTCCTGATGTGATGTAATGTTATGATGTGTATTTTGCCTCCGCATCATGGCATTGCAAGGCCTTTTAAACCAGAGGTGCCCGGATGCTCAGGAAAAGTTTCTCACTCTAAGTGAAGACTGCCATCGTCTGGCTACATAAAAAACCAGACTGGACAGCAGGACAGGGCAATTCAAATCTTTACGCTCAACTTAGCTCAACCTGCTAGACTATACACAATTTCTGTGGATACCAAACCCCTTTATATTTGGAATTATCTATTATGCAAAGATATTTTAAAATAATAAAAAATTGTAAAAAGAGACAAAAAGATAACTGTTAGAAATAAAATGGATATTTTATTATATTTACGGCTCGCAATTAAAGATGAGCGAATCTTTTGAAATCCAAATTCGGCAACTTTGACAAGTCTCCCCAAAATTTTTTATTTGCGGTGAAAATTTTTTGCATATCTCAATACTGGTAATTGTTCAGAAAATACTTGTGGGGGGAGAGGGCAGAGAGAGTGAGAGAACGCCACTGACCATAAGAGTTTACACTCTATAGGAGAGAAAGGACTCCGCTGATACAAGGAGCTTACACTTCACAGGAAAGAGAGAGCGTCGGTGATCATAAAAAGGTACTCTCTCCGGAACAGAGAGAGGACCCTGCTGGCTATAAGAGCTTACAATCTATAGTAGAGACAGAGAGAGAAAGAGGACTCTGCTGACCATAAGAACTTACACTCCACAGTAGAACGATATAGGACTATGCTGATCATAAGAGCTTACACTCTACAGTAGAGAGAGTGAGAGAGAGGACTCCATTAACCATAAGAGCTTACTTACACTCTACAGGTGGGAGAGAGGACACCCCTGATCATAAGAGCTTATACTCTACAGAAGAGTGAACCCCACCAAGCAAAGAGCTTAAAGGGACACTGTCACCTGAATTTGGAGGGAACAATCTTCAGCCATGGAGGTGGGGTTTTTGATTCACCCTTTCCTTACCCGCTGGCTGCATGCTGGCTGCAATATTGGATTGAAGTTCATTCTCTGTCCTCCATAGTACACGCCTGCGCAAGGCAAGATTGCCTTGTGCAGGCATGTACTACGGAGGACAGAGAATGAACTTCAATCCAATATTGCAGCCAGCATGCAGCCAGCGGGTAAGGAAAGGGTGAATCAAAAACCCCAAAACCCCGCCTCCATGGCTGAAGATTGTTCCCTCCAAATTCAGGTGACAGTGTCCCTTTAATCTCTACAAAAGGGAGAGGACCCACTAACCATAAGAGCTTACACTCTACAGGAGAGAGAAATATAGAAGACCCCAATAATCATTGAAGCTTAGACTTTACAGTCAATGGATAGAGATAGAGGACCCCATTGTCCATAAGAGCTTACACTCTACAGTAGAGAGAGTGAGAGAGAGAACTCCATTAACCATAAGAACTTACTTACACTCTACAGGTGGGAGAGAGGACACCCCTGATCATAAGAGCTTATACTCTACAGAAGAGTGAACCCCACCAAGCAAAGAACTTAAACTCTACAAAAGGGAGAGGACCCCGCTAACCATAAGAGCTTACACTCTATAGGAGAGAGAAATATAGAAGACCCCAATAATCATTGAAGCTTAGACTTTACAGCCAATGGATAGAGATAGAGGACACCATTGTCCATAAGAGCTTACACACTACAGTAGAGTGTAGATGGTCCGCTCATCTCTAGTCACAATATGCATTTTCTATGAACATTGCTAAAGTGTTAGAGAGAACAAGAGAAACGGGGCTGTAGACAAAAGTTTATTTACACCATACAACATTTTAAATATTTTATACAGAGCTGCAGCAGAGAAAGCCACCATGAGCTTCCAAGATAAAACTGCAATAATAAAGATGTGAAATATATTATTCATATAAAAGTGAGATTATTACTTTATTGCATTTAAAGCAATGAAGAACGTAGCTCAACAAACATTCATTTAATGACAAAAATTTTGCTTTTTATATTATAAAGTAAAAAGTGTAGTAATGGCCAAACAGACTGTTATAAATTTTAAAAACTGCATATATACATTGTGCTTCATGGTGAAGTTTTTTGAAAACTAAACCGAATGAAGCTGTTACAACATGAATTGTTGTTTGAGGTTGATCTATAAAGATTACCTTACAAATCCATTCCACGGGTACTTACAACACATGATGGTAAGATTTGTACACCTGGTTCTGCACTAGATTTTCCAGTGAGAGCAGACAAGAAGTTGAAAAGAAAAAAAAGAAAATGAAAAGAAAAAATAAAGAACACTGACATTTGACACATGAAGTTCCTGACATGAATTTGTCACAAAAGTACAGGCGCCAGGCTTCTAAAGTTTTTTTTTTGTGTGTCAGTGCAAATGACTTGTTTTCTTCTTTCATTCTTTTTTCATAGTTATATTAAACCTCTGTTTGAAAGTCGCCTTCTTGTACATCTAAAGGCAAATTTAGACACTTTTCCCATTCCGAGGGTCTAAGTTCTAAAGAATCTTTTGCTTCTGAATCTAAAACATTTATTGTTGTATAGTGTTGATATTCACTTGGGCTTTTGAAACTGTCCCATGGATTCTTGTTTACTGCTGGGTTATCCTGTTCAGAAAATACAAGAAAAGAAAGAGTTATAAAAATGACTGTTGTACTGTAGGACTATTAAAGGGAACCTGTCACCTGAATTTGGCGGGACTGGTTTTGGGTCATATGGGCAGAGTTTTCAGGTGTTTGATTCACCCTTTCCTTACCCGCTGGCTGCATGCTGGCTGCAATATTGGATTGAAGTTCATTCTCTGTCCTCCATAGTACACGCCTGCGCAAGGCAAGATTGCTTTGCGCAGGCGTGTACTATGGAGGACCGAGAATGAACTTCAATCCAATATTGCAGCCAGCATGCAGCCAGCGGGTAAGGAAAGGGTGAATCAAACACCCAAAAACTCCGCCCATATGACCCAAAACCAGTCCCGCCAAATTCAGGTGACAGAGTCCCTTTAAGGTATGTTCACATGTTGCGCATAATAAATTCCATAATAAAATGTAAGCATGTACTGTTTTGGTTCCAAACTTATTTTTGGGCTGCAAAGACTTTCTTAGTTTTAAAATCTATACATAGTTTTATGACATTGCATAAAATGTATTCAATAGGATATATTAACTGTATGGTCACGTATTAAATCTAAGAATGCATTAAAAAATACAAATGTCAATCAACAGGTACATATGATTTTGTGGAATAGTTTGCCCTGTTGGTTTATATAAAACTTTAAAAGGGCCATCCTACAAAGTCATCCCCTATGCATAGTATTCCTTTCTCAGGATTCCTCCCTGAGCCAGAATGGAAAGCTGCCCTATTTTACATGGAAGGCTACTCATGAAAATGGTTACCACATAATATTATATTTGTCCAAAAGAAGGTCAGCATTATGGAAAATCTATCTAAATATATGTAGATATGTATGTATATATATAGTCATGGCCTTGAGTGTTGGCACCCTTGAAGTTGTTCCAGAAAATTAAGTATTTGTCCAAGAAAATTATTGCAATGTTTCATTATACATATGTTTATTTCCTTTGTGTGTATTTGAACAACACAAAAATCAGAGAGAAAAAGGCAAATTGGACAGTTTCCCACAAAACCCTAAAAATGGTCTGCGTCCAGAGAGATTAGCTAAAGTGGCATGGGTTGTAAACTTCTTGATTACGTTGCGCACTGTGCACAAAGGAACATCTAAATCTCTAGACATGGATTTGTAACCTTGATATTGTTGATATTTTTCAACCAATTTGGTTCTCAAGTCCTCAGACAGTTCTCTTCTCCTCTTTCTGTTCTCCATGCTTAGCGTGGCACTCATAGACAAACAATGCAAAGATTATATTATTATTTATTATTATAGCGCCATTTATTCCATGGCGCTTTACATGTGAGGAGCGGTATACATAAAAACAGGTACAATAATCTTGTACAATACAAGTCACAACTGGTACAGGAGGAGAGAAGACCCTGCCCGCGAGGGCTCACAATCTACAAGGGATGGGTGAGGATACAGTAGGTAAGGATTGAGTCAACTTCTCTTTTTATTTGGTTTCCGGTGTGATTTTCATATTGCCATGCCTGTTACTTGCCACAGGAGAGTTTAAATGAGCAGCACATGCTTTAAACAAAGTTGTTTACCAATTATTTCGGGAAAGTGCCAACAATTTTGTCCGGCCTATTTTTTTCTGTGTTTTTTTACATTTTTCCAATACACACAAACAAAATAGACATGCAGATAACAAAAGATGTCTAATTTTTATAATTTTCTTGGAGAAATACTTCATTTTCTGGAACAATTTCAAGGGTGCCAACCCTTTTGGCTATGACTGTATACATTTCTAGAAAGATATATGTATGTGTGTGTAAATATTTATGCAGCCGTGGTTGTGCAGTGTGAATGGTGTCCCAATCCTACATATATACGTATAGAAAGAAATCAACTATTCCAATTCACGATGATGATCACGATGTCGTTCAATAGTACAAGTGAAGATAAGAGATACTGTATTATCTTTTTTAGCAAAGAAATCTTCTTACTCCACCTGGAGTGATCATTCACTCACAATTCATGAGACTTGCTGCTTATAAAGTTCTATCGAGAGAGAGGGGTAGGAGGAGCTAGAGGAAGATACAGTCATTCTGCTGCTGCCTATTCTCTTGAAACAACAGTTTCACCTTGTCTTTTATTTATCCAGGCAATTCTAACAATAAAGCATGATGTTTATGTCCTAGAGACCTTAATAAAGCATTACTGCCGCACAGGAAACGTACTAGTACATGTAGTAGGTGATATGGTGAAAACAGTGCAACATCTACCCTACGGTGGCTGTTTGCACATAGCGTTCTTTATATTTCCTGCTAAATATTTTCCCTTCCTTAGTTCTATTGGACTGAAAAGTCATGTAAGACACTTAAGGCCACATTCACACGTTCCTTTTTATCCTGCGGGTTATTTTAATTCTTTATTTTACCCACAAATATGGTTCTCGGGGCCTGGAGGAGAGTCTCCTCTCCTCCACCCCGGGTATAACCTGCACATCATCCGCTTACTTCCCGCATGGTGTGCACAGCCCCATGCGGGAAGTAAGCAGATCAATGCATTTCTATGGGTGCAGAATCGCTGCGATTCTGCACAAAGAAGTGACATGCTGCGGGTTTTTAACCACTGCGTTTCTGCGCGGTTTTTCCCGCAGCATGTGCACAGCGGTTTGCGGTTTCCATAGGGTTTACAGGTTACTGTAAACACAATGGAAACTGCTGCGGACCCGCAGCATCAAAATCGCCGCGGTTCCGCGGTAAAAACCGCAACGTGTGCACATAGCCTAAGAGTCACTAGTTGGAAATACTGTTTTTTTTTCTACTTGCGGCACCTTTTGCGCATCACAGCCAGCAATGCATACATTGGCTTTCAGCACCAGAACTGTTAATAACCGTAGTATCAGCTGCAAGTGGATATAAATATGATGACAACCTGAAGTTGTATAACATTTGTGGACAGATTTGCTCCTTACTCAAAAGATTTATAAAAATAAAGGATAAAAAACAATCATAATGAAAACAAAATCTCTGTTATGTGAAAAAATAATGTTTCTATGATGTTAAAAAGGAACTTTACATGACAGCACTGGCAGGCATGGTTGCATAATGGCAGCAGAAGTGGAAATAGTACTGTACAAATACCCAAAACTACTGTTTTTAGTAGTGAATTGTTCAACAAGACAACTACAATGACAAACCAGCCTACTACATCTGACATGTACAGACCAGCTGCATTTGGGATGCCCAAAAAGGACACATCTGCATTATCGGTTCATACACAATACAAAGAAATGTGTACAGAGTCCGTTGCATGGCACAAGCAATGTCTCAAGGGCTATATTACAAAAGCAAAGGCTTTCCTTGTGCAGATCTATGGGACCTTTGCATGACTTCATATTACACAGGTATTCTTGATATAAAGGAACGTCCTGCCATGACAGATGTACAAAAAAGCCCCATAGACGTCTATCTGAGCCATACTATAGCTTTACACATCTTAGAACTTGCATGGAGCCAGAAAATGGCCATGTGCTCAATCTCTTACTATATTATTCCTCCATCATTTCTAAAATAATTAATGTACAATTAGGAAAAAATAATTCAAGGATGTTCCAAATTTGGCAAATCCTATTTTTGTATAATTAAAATTTTTTTCCTGTGTACTTCACATATTAATTCCCCATCATTTTTAAAATATTTGATGATAATCATTCAATAGCGATTATTGCTTACCACCAAGGCAGACACATTTTTGTGTGTTCAAGTAATGACTTTGTCCCCAATTCATCAAAGTGTTTACGTCTGGGGTGGCATAACAAACTTGGAAAAGTTGGTACATTTTTTGAGCAATGTGAAGTTGTCTAAAAATTTTGCAACTTTTGTCGTTTTTTTACTCCATATTCGGCCAAAATGAGCGGAGCTGGGGAGGAGCCAGGCTGGACCGGGGGAGGCTACAAACGCCAATAAAATTTATCAAAAGTGGCAACGTTTCTTATTTCAGAGATCGAGGCCTATGAGTTGTGCACATGTGTTTTAATCACTCCAAAAGTAAGTTCAATGAAGGCAATCAAAGACCTTGAAAACAATATACTACAAATAACACATATTTACCTAAACCAGAATACTTCTTAAAGTCTTTTTCACATCTGCTATGCGTAGAATTCTAAAAAATTTTTTTTACTTACCATACTTCCAGTATTTGGTATATCCCGAAATCTGTCCAGAGTTTGAAATTTCTGGTTTAATTCCTGAAATAGCTCCATATGCCTTTTTCTAGTATGCATGACCTTCTGTTAAGAAAAAAAATATCGTCTTTAATAATAAAGCACTCCTTTGTAAGAGTTACACATATACACATACACATTCTGTATAGTATAAAAACTATTTTGTAAAAGTGAGCATGTCTTAATTATAATGATGTCAAAAAAATCAGAAACAGTAAAAAAATAACTGCAATAAACTAATAGTAGATGAATAGTATTGAATGCTTAATATGTGATTATTATGCAAGGAACCTTATCATTTAAGTTCATATGAAATAGAGCTAGTGGGATCACATATTCCTTAATTTAGGCCAGATACATCACTTTTATATCCTGAATGAAAAGACATGTTTAAATGCATATTATTGCATTCAACATCGGAGACCAGTAGAAGCTTATAAGGTCGACCTTTTCGCAAATTCAATACATTTTTTCACTCGCTAAAGCTGAACACAAAGGGTGAATCTGACAATGTTTAAATATTTATAGCTGTAAATGCTTATAGTCGTATTGACCAAATACAGATGGATGAATAATTGGAAAGTGTACCAGACATGCTCAGTGACCTGTGCAGAGGTCCCCAATCAGGGGGTGAAGCATGAGATATTGTTTTCACCTATTGTCAATGGAGTGATGCTTTAATAGAGGAATTAACTATTAATTGCAATCTTGTCTCTTATCACACTGAGAAGAGTGAAGTGTCAGTCTATTGTGAGATAAACAGGTCAGTATAAACTAGATATAATTATAAGGAAAATGAGAAAAAAGCAACTTACTTTATAAAAAATATGTTATTAATTATTTGCAGACATAGTGAAGTAATATTGAATGACTAGAGGAATAATACACACCTTAACAATCCTCTGTTTTTCCCATGCTGTCATTTGCCTTGTACCCACCAAAATCTGTTTTACCAGGCACCATTAATAACCAAGCACGTTGAAACATGAACTCAGCAGCCAATCCCTAATTGTAGTGATCACATATTGACACCGTTGAGGGCACCTCTACAATCAGTGATTGTCTGCAGCACTCACTTACCTTTTGATGTGTCATTGCAGGAGTCTAGTAAACAGAGATGGCAGGGAACTAGGGAAGCCATGCACAAGCAGAGGATTGGTAAGGTGAATTATCAACCTCTTGGTATATTATACAGTTGTAAGATGCTTGTAAAAAAAAAGTTATGGAATAAGAAAACCCTAAAATGTACACCTTCTAGTTTTACCAAAACATACCATGGCACTCAAAGCAGTCTACAGAAATTATCTCAGTAATTAAAGATTTTAAACACTGTATGATCACAACGTGGCAATAAAAGACAAAATCTTATGTAGGCACATTGCGTTCTATTTCTAATATACAGTACAGACCAAAAGTTTGGACACATCTTCTCATTTAAAGATTTTTCTGTATTTTCATAACTATGAAAATTGTACATTCACACTGAAGGCGTCAAAACTATGAATTAAAACATGTGGAATTATACACTTAACAAAAAAGTGTGAAACAACTGAAATTATGTCTTATATTCTAGGTTCTTTAAAGTAGCCACCTTTTGATTTGATGACTGCTTTACACACTCTTGGCATTCTCTTGATGAGCTTCAAGAGGTAGTCACCGGGAATGGTCTTCCAACAATCTTGAAGGCGTTCCCAGAGATGCTTAGCACTTGTTGGCCCTTTTGCCTTCACTCTGCGGTCCAGCTCACCCCAAACGATCTCGATTGGGTTCAGTTCTGGTGACTGTGGAGGCCAGGTCATCTGGCGTAGCACCCCATCACTCTCCTTCTTGGTCAAATAGCCCTTACACAGCCTGGAGGTGTGCTTGGGGTCATTGTCCTATTGGAAAATGAATGATGGTCCAAATAAACGCAAACCGAATGGAATAGCATTCCGCTGCAAGATGCTGTGGTAGCCATGCTGGTTCAGTATGTCTTCAATTTTGAATAAATCCCCAACAGTGTCACCAACAAACCACCCCTACACCATCACACCTCCTCCTCCATGCTTCACGGTGGGAACCAGGCATATAGAGTCCATCCGTTCACCTTTTCTGCGTCCCACAAAGACACGGTGGTTGGAACCAAAGATCTCAAATTTGGACTTATCAGACCAAAGCACTGGTCCAATGGCCATTCCTTGTGTTCTTTAGCCCAAACAAGTCTCTTCTGCTTGTTGGCTGTCCTTAGCAGTGGTTTCCTAGCAGCTATTTTACCATAAAGGCCTGCTGCACAAAGTCTCCTCTTAACAGTTGTTGAAGAGATGTGTCTGCTGCTAGAAGCAGAGGTGACTCTTGGTCTTCCTTTCCTGTGGCGGTCCTCATGTGAGCCAGTTTCTTTGTAGCGCTTGATGGTTTTTGCAGCTGCACTTAGGGACACCTTTAAAGTTTTCCCAATTTTTCGGACTGACTGACCTTTATTTCTTAAAGTAATGATGGCCACTTGTTTTTCTTTACTTAGCTGACTACCTCTTGAAGCTCATCAAGAGAATGCCAAGAGTGTGCAAAGCAGTCATCAAAGCAAAAGGTGGCTACTTTGAAGAAGCTAGAATATAAGACATAATTTCAGTTTTTTCACACTTTTTTGTTAAGTATATAATTCCACATGTGTTAGTTCATAGTTTTGATGCCTTCAGTGAGAATGTCCAATTTTCATAGTCATGAAAATACAGAAAAATCTTTAAATGAGAAGGTGTGTCCAAACTTTTGGTCTGTACTGTAGATGAGAATATGAATAGCTAGACGAATTTGTGTCCTTAACTGTAAAAATAGTAGTTCATAATGAAGACCTAGTTCTTAGACATATTTATTGACTTTGACACGTTGCACCCCAAAAACCAGCTGTTCAGGGACTTAAGCTTAGTTCCACTAGAATTAAATGAACACATTTTGACTCTGTCATTTCCTGATTACCCGTATACTGATTTCTCCCAACAGTATAAGTACAGGGAACTGTTAACTTTCAAATAACAAAGATTTCTTTCCTTAATCACGCTCATTTTGTAGCTGTAAGTTTGGATTTTAGGAAAATTAGAACACAGAGAAAAAATAAGGAGAGTGCTTCATAGGGCACAAAATAGAACATCTGGGGGTAAAAATATATATTCTGATGTATTAAGCACCCCCCATGTGTCAGCTGCTTGTGTTGTGTGCAAGATACAACACCTAGATATAGAACTGCTTTTGGCTACCTTCAGTCAGGATCTAGATGGTGTGCAAATGTGGAGCAGCTTGGTGATAAATGAGAAGGTCCTATACTGATGCAAAACCCACAACTTTTGAAAGCAGCAATGATGAAGGAAGCTTTAGTGGCAGCCTTGCAGCTGTTAATAGGACTTTCATGGAGAAGCTTAGCGCAAGCCACTCCGTCTACTAGATTTCAGCAGTTGCCTTGGCCTTTACCCTGTAACTCCTGTATAGAGATCTCGACTTAAGGCCCCTTCACATTAAGCGACGCTGCAGCGATACCGACAACGATCCGGATCGCTGCAGCGTCGCTGTTTGGTCGCTGGAGAGCTGTCACACAGACCGCTTTCCAGCGACCAACGATGCCGGTAACCAGGGTAAACATCGGGTAACTAAGCGCAGGGCCGCGCTTAGTAACCCGATGTTTACCCTGGTTACCATGCTAAAAGTAAAAAAAAACAAACACTACATACTTACCTACCGCTGTCTGTCCTCCAGCGCTGCGCTCTGCTTCTCTGCTCTCCTCCTGTACTGGCTGTGAGCCGGAAAGCAGAGCGGTGACGTCACTGCTCTGCTTTCCGGCTCACAGCCAGTACAGGAGGAGTGCAGAGCACAGCGCTGGAGGACAGACAGCGTTAGGTAAGTATGTAGTGTTTGTTTTTTTTTTACTTTTAGCATGGTAACCAGGGTAAACATCGGGTTACTAAGCGCGGCCCTGCGCTTAGTTACCCGATGTTTACCCTGGTTACCAGTGAAGACATCGCTGGATCGGTGTCACACACGCCGATCCAGCGATGTCTCCAGGGAGTCCAGCGACGAAATAAAGTTCTGGACTTTATTCAGCGACCAACGATCTCCCAGCAGGGGCCTGATCGTTGGTCGCTGTCACACATAACGATTTCATTAACGATATCGTTGCTACGTCACAAATAGCAACGATATCGTTAACAATATCGTTATGTGTGAAGGTACCTTTACATAGAGGCCCTTGTGGCCGACCAGCTGTGTCAGCTACAAACTGGTAGAGCAAGTGGAAACAAGAAGTGTTGTCAAGCTGGATTGGTACCAAGGTGTCTAGTTGGGGACAAAACTTGGAAAACAAGTGGATGGTCAAAAATCAAGCAGAGGTCAGAAAATGATATGATCAATATAACATAACGGGTGCAAAAGCACTGAGGTGTGGACCAAAGAAAAAGCACTTTTAAGACAGCCTCACCCAGGGCTCACAGAAAGAAGTAATCTCAACTGCCTGGGATTAGCCCTATAACTACCTGATTGTGCGGCACCTAATGTCTCAGGAATTAAACAAAACTATTACATCACCCGCAGCTAAGATGCAGCACCGCCAGTGACCGAAGCATAAAAGAGGGGATAGGTATTGGGCTGGATGTTACCGTAGCATGAGAAAATCTAAACCTTCACATTTATCTCCCAGCTGCTCCATTCAATGAGCAGCTCCATTCAATGTTTGCATCTAGGCCAATGATGAAGCTAATAATAGTCGGAGTCCTACCTCAGGTAATTATCTCGCGAAACAGGAGGAGCAGAATCCCTTAATCTAAAACCCACATAACACATCATGACTTACTACAAAATAACCAATCTGCCCACTGTGGTAAACATGTTTTAGGGGTAACATATACTGCCCTTTATCGAAAGAATGACAAACTATCCAACCATCTCGTTATACACCATCATAGGACTTTGCAATAGAAAGATTGTGTGGACTTGTGACAGATATGTTGTAGACTGCACCATTCATATAAATGGGATTTGCAGAAATCCATCCATACACTGCAGAATATAAGTAATTCAAATAAATAATGGTATATATTGGGTTCCTTTGAAGTGTTGGAGGTTTTGATCTGGGAAATTCTGCTACATACAGAACTATTTGACCTAATATAAATTACTGAAACAAGAATTGTTCCAAAACCCCACTTCAGAGTTTTTTTTTTATTTTACCAGCCACCATCTTCATCTTTTATTGGCACCACTCCAGTCAATCTTCTGCAGATTGAGACCTGCTGGATAACTCCAGTGTTTGCTGTGTGATCCGGAAGTCACAACAGTCTATGAGAGCCAGAACAAGGACAGACCAAGACTCTCAGACTTACATTAAGAGCCTGTGACTGTTACCTCTGATTTCTGATCAGTCAAAATTTGAGGCCTGAAGAAGATGAAGTGGGAATGGAGCGGCTCTGGTACAAGCTGAAGATAGCGGTTGGTAAGCATAATACTCTGCAGTGGTGCTTTCAGTTACTAAAAAAAGAATTAATTTACTTGTTTTATATTTGCCATTTTATTTTTAATTTCAACTTATAATGCAAGGGATAGTCTTAAGAAAATTACAAGCCCTAAGTAAAGTGATAGGACATTGAACAAAATGTAAGAAAAGCATTCTGCATACACGACTTAATTATAGAATTATACTACATTGGCCCTGAACAAACATAGCCAAAAGTAACTAGGTCCCTTTATTTCTTTTTTTTTTATAGGACTGTGGAACAAAAAGCCCAATAAGTATTTAATTGATCCAATTAAGTAATCAGAGGTGTTTGCATTTACCATTCACAGCTGAGTGAAAGTGTTACTCCAACTGAGAGGTGATTGTGAATAGCTTAATTATTTTAAATGAATGCTTTGTTCATGGAAACTCAAAAATAGCCTAAAGGTACCGTCACACTTAGCGACGCTGCAGCGATACCGACAACGATCCGGATCGCTGCAGCGTCGCTGTTTGGTCGCTGGAGAGCTGTCACACAGACAGCTCTCCAGCGACCAACGATCCGAGGTCCCCGGTAACCAGGGTAAACATCGGGTAACTAAGCGCAGGGCCGCGCTTAGTAACCCGATGTTTACCCTGGTTACCAGCGTAAAAAAACAAACAGTACATACTTACATTCAGCTGTCTGTCCCTTGCCGTCTGGTTCCTGCACTGACTGCTGGCCGTAAAGTGAAAGTGAAAGCACAGCACAGCGGTGAGTCACACAGCGGTGACTCACCGCTGTGGCTGTGCTCTGCTTTCACTTTACGGCCAGCAGTCAGTGCAGGAACCAGACGGCAAGGGACAGACAGCTGAATGTAAGTATGTACTGTTTGTTTTTTACGCTGGTAACCAGGGTAAACATCGGGTTACTAAGCGCGGCCCTGCGCTTAGTTACCCGATGTTTACCCTGGTTACCAGTGAAGACATCGCTGAATCGGTGTCACACACGCCGATTCAGCGATGTCTACGGGGAGTCCAGCGACGAAATAAAGTTCTGGACTTTCTTCCCCGACCAGCGATCTCCCAGCAGGGGCCTGATCGCTGCTGCCTGTCACACTGGACGATATCGCTAGCGAGGACGCTGCAACGTCACGGATCGCTAGCGATATCGTCTAGTGTGACAGTACCTTTAGTGTGTGTTTCCTTTACTTAGGTACCGTCACATTTAGCGACGCTGCAGCGATCTAGACAACGATGCCGATCGCAGGGCCGCGCTTAGTAACCCAGTGTTTACCCTGGTTACCAGTGTAAATGTAAAAAAAACCAAACACTACATACTTACATTCCGGTGTCTGTCCACCGGCGTTCTGCTTCCCTGCACTGACTGAGCGCCGGTTGGCCGTAAAGCACAGCGGTGATGTCACCACTCTGCTTTACGGTTGGCGCTTACACAGTGCAGGGAAGCAGAACGCTGGGGGACAGAAGGTTAATTAATTTGACATCATTAATTCATATCCATACTTGATTTTCACTTTGGATCTACTCTAGATTTATTTTATAGGATGTACTGGTCTGTTCTTTCGTTTCTGATATCATGTTCTATGTTGACAGTGAGTCTATTACTCCTGTAATCATTGCATTTTGTACTATATATTTTTTTGAATACTTTAATAAAAATTGGAATTTTATATTAAACTGGATCATGTTACTCTTTCAATGACACTGCAGGTTTATGATATCTTGGAAGGGGTCTTCTTTATTATTGTGAGGAATATTATTGGTTACAAATACAAAAAAAAACTATATTACACACCCTGTACTGCCCTATCTTTAACAAGAGATTGTGTTTTATGCTGATAAGTTCATTTCAAGGAAAAATAAAGAAAAAAGGTACCTAAATACACTGCATTCCCTATTGACCTTGTTGGCAACATTGCTAAGATTTAATCTGTTGGCAAATTGTTCTTGAGCATATTGGTAGTACCATTCCAGACTTAGTATCATGTTAAGCAGCATTTCTTGGCTTCCCTTGTTGAAAGAATGACTCTATTGGGAGTGTCTGAAGTGTGAGGCAAGGTGTAGAGAAGCTTAGCTGCCATATGCTTAGGGGACCATTCTTTCGCTAGAACAATTGTTTTATACAGATTACCTAAGAGTTTAACCACAGTAGCAAGACAGGCTTTCGGGATAGTACTTAAATTATAATTTGAATTGAAAAAGTAAGACAAAAAAGCTAAAAGTCAATCCAAACACAATAAGTAAATTTAGCTGAACAAGCCTGGAGTACAACAACCAAAAACTCTAATTCACAGAACCAGCCAGAAACACGACACAGAAGTCAAGAATTTGGAAATATGGGTACAGGAACAACCAAACACACAGGAGCAGTTAAGAAGTTGGGAAAAAGAGCAGAGGAACCTCCAAGAACACAAAAACAATTGCAGTGACATGTAAAAGTCTGGACACTACTGGTCAAAATGACTGTTATTGTGAACAGTTAAGCATGCTGAAGATGAAATAATATCTAAAAGGCCTAAAGATAAAGATGACATATTTCCTTGGTTAGTACCTAGTAGCACCCCCATTGAAAGAATCACAGCTTGAAAATGCTATTTGTAGCCAGCCAAGAGTTTTTCAGTTCATGTTTGAGGGATTTTGATCCATTCTTCCTTGGAAAATTCTTCCAGTTCTATAAGATTCCTGGATCGGCTTGCATGCATTGTTATTTTGATGTCTAACCACAGATCAGATTTTCAATGATGTTTAGATCAGGGGACTGTGATGGCCATTATAAAACCTTCAGCTTATGCCTTTTGAGGCAGTCTATTGTGGATTTTGACATGTGCTTAGGATAATTATCCATTTATAGAAGCCATCCTCTTTTCAACACCAGCTTTTTTACAGATGGTTTTATGTTTGCGTCAAGAATTTGTTGAAATTTAATTGAATCCATTCTTCCCTCCACCTGTGAAATGTTCCCCGTGCCATCGGTTGCAACTCCACTCCAAAGCATGATTGATCCACCCCATGTATAATGGTTGATGAGATGTTCTTTTCCTGAAATTCTGTGTCCTTTTTTCTCCACACACACTTTGATCATTGTGGACAAACAGTCTATTTTAAACTTATTGATCCACAGGACTTGCATTAGGCTTGTTTAGATGTTCTTTTGCATACTTCTGATGCTGAGTTTTATGGGGAGGATGCAGGAGAGGTTTTCTTCTGATGACTCTTCCTTGAAGACCATATTTGTGCAAGTGTCTCTGAACAGCAGAACAATGTACCACAACTTCAGAGTCTGCTAAATCTTTCTGAAGGTCTATTGCAGCCATTGCCTTTAAAGCAATCCTACAAGCAGCTCTCACTGAAATGGTGCTTGGTTTTCCAGACCTTATCCTGACCTCCACTGTTCCTTCCTGTTAACTACCATTTCTTATTTACATTTCAAACTGAGAAAAAGGGCAATTTGAAATCGCTTTGCTATATTCTTATAGCCTTCTCCTGCTTTGAGGGCCTCCACTATTTTTATTTTCAGAGTGCTAGGCAGCTGCTTTGAATAATCTGTGGCTGCTATTTTTTTGGCAAAATGTTAGGGGAGGCTTGGTCTTTATAAAGCTGGGAAATTTACATCACATGCCCTTTCCTAATGATGATATTGAACAAGCCATAACCCTAAAATGTTAATTAAGTTCTCAAACCTTTTTTAATTTCTCATTGTATTACTTTATAACTAAAATTACATATGTGTTATGTTTTGTTATTAACATGTTTCAATTAATACACAGGCAACTCCTATAGTTTTTATGAACATTAAATGGATATTACTATACATTTACATATAATGTTAGCTAAATAATGGAGTACAGAAGAGTACAAATCATTTTTCATCATAGATCTTAGTGATATTTACAGTATAAACTGTTTTCAAAATTATATTATTTGTACATTTAGGGCTCATGAACACCACAAAGTCAGGTCTACAAAACCTGCATGATATTGTGCCGAGAATATTGTTTTTTAAATTGTAGCATGGTGCCACATAGTGTGACCTTTGTATACTGCTATACAAGCTCTGTTGGTATGTATACAGGCAGTGTTTCTGGGCAAGAATAGCTCACAATGTATGGCCTCCGATGGAGAATGACACTTTTTCTTCAGCTGAATTCGATACAAATTTAACAGAAAAACTCTCTACGCCTCCTTACAAAATCAGAGGCTAAAGGAGGTGCAGCAAAAGGCCTTCTGCATGACTAGGCAAGCCAAATTATGACTCGATACAAAGTTGAGTAATAAGACAATTAGCAATATGAGGCTTGCAGCAGCTCAGATCTATGTGATGACAGCGCCTACATGAGCCATATTTGTACAAGCTGTTGTTGAAAGTTTCAACTTCGTTAGACTCTGATTTCATATGAAGACATGCAAAACCGTACCAATTGATGCTGAGTCCAATAGAAGAAAAATTGAGTCAAGTCCAGCATATGTTACCTTATGGAGATATTTCAACTGTAAAGTTCGGGGTTCGTACCGATGCTGAACTCCGGAAGTCTGCTCTAGTCTTTGAAGTTCCAGACGTACAGAGAGAAATAGAGTGGGGGTACTCTGCTTCCTTTGGTAGCCCCCTATACCTTAATATGACCATTTTACAGAACCAAAGATCCCCATTGACTCCTATGAGGTCCTAGTTCAGGTTGACGTTTGGGTAGAGTTCTGATACGTGAACTGAACTTTGGGCAAAATTTTCTTGGAACCCGAACATCCACGAGTGCGCTAGTCTATAGCTATGCAACATGGAACACCGGGGTCTCTATCTGCTGCGATACAGCCTCTGTGCACTATAAGCCCTTGCTTATCTTTTATTTTTGCTGCAAACAACTGCATTACATCATCGCCATGATTCTCATGAATTGGTGCATTTCTAAAAATCTATAGTAATGATTTTCTGAAGGACTGTATGTCTTTTGATTACTGCAAACTGATGCACTTTGGCTGCAGCTTGTCTCAGAATGAATAGGATCAATTTGTTTCCTAAAAACGTACTGCAGCACACAAGCGTTCTTTCATTCTCACCGTACAGTACAAATGACAAATAAGAAAAATATGTGTAATAATAAAAATGTGCCTAATAGGAAGTCTCAGCTAATTAAGTCAGAATTTAGGCTCATGAATCTCCTAATAATAAGGTATCGCCTATGTCCTAGTGAATGAATGCTGATGAGATTCTTCACATATCCCCTAATTTTGTGTTCTACATCTACTTTAAGCCAGATGAAGCTGTACGGTATTATTTGTTCAAATATCCGCAGTGCATTCTGCAATCACCACCTTCCACCCGCAGCACTGAAGCAAGAACGTCAGACTCAGGAACCTTAGCAACAGTTGCCATAGCGAACATTCTCTTATAGTGTGTACTGCGGCTCTATAAAATGATCAGTGATTATTCATTGTTCATTCTTGGCATTTGTAATGTTTTTTTTTTTCCTCAGATGTTACATGTGTTGTTTTGTATCTCCGTCGATGTACACCACTTATTTAATCCCAATCAAAATGAAATGTCAGAGAAAAAGACAATGTCATGTGAGATTTCTGCTATGGACATGATGACCGTGTAAGGTTAGGTGTGGCGGGCAGGCTTTACATATATCGTATTCTGTCCTCCAGCTCTAACGACAATATTTCTCACGCTTTTCACAATAGATTTGTTTTTATGAAGAATCTTTGTGGAGTTTTGTCTGCTGTAAATAAACTGATTTATACTTTTTTTGAGATTGATATAATATTACTATAAAGCTATTAAAAAAGACAAACATGGAATAAACCATACATTAAATTCTTGCAAACACACTTTGCATCCTCTTAGGCAATATTCGCATGAGCACACAAAAAAATCATCCACCTTTTCATCCAGAAACAATAGATGATTATTTTAACTACACTTATGCATTTGTTTTTATACATTAGCAGGGAATAAACCAGTCAAAAACACTTTCCTATGTTAATAATGGAAATGTTTTCAGAGAAATCAGATGCCATATGGTAGATCAGTATTGCATCCGATCTTTTTGGGCACCCATACAATCCATGTAAAAAAATGGTCATCTGAACATCCATGTGGAATGACATTGGTCTGAGTACTAGTAGAAGAAAAAATACCGCACACTCGAAACTGGTATGATGCAAAAAGGTATATGCCAGATTTATCCCGCGCATCCCGCGCCCAGCTGTGCTGTCCTGTGCTGTACTGGACCTCCAATCCAGGACAGCTGGGCGCGGGATGCGCCGCTGACCCCCGGACACAGGACAGAGCAGGGCAGCTCCACATGCTGCGGCCCACCCTAAGCAGGATCCCTCTATTTATGCCACAGGAGCATTCACTGGACCCATTATAAGGACTTCTTTATATGCTGCGGCTCACCCTAAACAGAACCCCTCTACCTACACCACAGGAGCAATTATTGGACCCACTATAAGGTTATGCCTTAAAAGGACCATTGTCTTGCCTTCTATCACTGCCATTCCTATGTCTGTGTATCAAAAGAGTTAAGTAACCCCATGAATAAGATCCGGGAGGGTCGAAACATCGGGTTTCTATCTACAAATTATCACAGTGGCAATTGTTGACTTGTTTTCTTGAATAAATCTGGCATATACCTTTTTGCATCATACCCGTTTCGAGTGTGCGGTATTTTTTCTTCTACTATTGACTTAACCACACGGTCTGTTTTACCAGCACCTCCGTGTCCTTGACCAGAGTGCACACCATTATCCTTGTTCAATTGGTCTGAGTACTGTTAGTTTTTGCCACAGACAGCAGTCGAGGCAAAAATATGGGTATGTGAACATACAGCCAACTATATTTCCCTATATGCATATATTTGCCATTCACTGTCTATATTATGACTATAGAATAGAGCAAACACAGTTATATGAAAAAGTTTGGGCACCCTAATTAATCTTAAGCTTAATCTAATATATAAAGCTGAATGTGTGTGTGTGTGTGTGTGTGTATGTATGTATGTATGTCCGGGATTGGCATCTGCACCGTCGCAGCTACAGCCACAAAATTTTGCACAGTCACACGTCTGGACCCAGAGAGCGTCATAGGCTATGTTGTGAGGCGAAATTTTAACCCCGCGCGTTCCAATTCACCAAACAATTTTGCCCCTATCTAGATAATGGGGAAAAAGTGAATGGAAAAGTGTGGGAGGCGTCGCAGCTACAGCCACAAAATTTTGCATAGTCACAGGTCTGTACCACGAGAGCGTCATATGCTATATTGTGATGTGAGATTTTAACCCCGCGCTTTCCAATTCACCAAACAATTTTGCCCCTATCTACATAATGGGTAAAAGTTAAAGTGTTGGAGGCAAATTGACAGCTGCCAGATGTGAACAAGGGGGACTTAAAGAGTGAGAGCGAGGTGGGGCCCCGACATGGGATACTCTCCACACACTGGGATATGAACACACACACAAAATGCACCACAAACTACCACGTGCTTGAACACATATACCACCCTCAGGACACATTTCACCACACATACACCAGCCTCGCCACATAAAAGTCGAAACACAAAAGTCGCCGCTCAAAACTCGCCACGCGCAAAACTCGCCACGTGCAAAAACTAGGCTCACGCGAAACTCGCCACAAGTGCAAAACTCACCTCATGGAAAACTCGCCACACGCAAAACTTGCACACGCGGAAAAATTCGCACATGCACAAAAGTTGCAACACATGCAAAAGTTGCCTCACACAAAACTTGCATACTCAAAAGGCACCACACATAAAACTCGCCACGCGCAAAACTCGCCATGCGCAAAACTTGCTGCACACAACTTGCTACACTAACCTGTCACATGCAACTCGACACACAAAAAGTTGCTACACGCACGTTGCCACACAAAACTCATCTCACAAAAGTCGCTACATGCATGTCGCCACACGCAACTCAACACACACAACTTGACAAACGAAACTCGCCCTAAAACACATACAAGTCTGGTATTATCCTTCAAAAATAAAAATCTGATTAATAAGCAGACAAACTACAAGAGCAACAAATGTACCATATAGGAAATACGGCAGCTGTCAGTCACATGACCTGTCTATTATGTGTATGTGTGAGCTAATATATACTGCCAGGGGGAGGGCTTCCAGTTGGCTGGGGATTTATCAGGCTGCCAATTTAGCTTACAAATACTGAGGTAAAAATACTGAGCAAATAACGTGTGAACGAGGTCTAATACAGGAGGAGATGACACACAGGTATATACTATATACAGGGGAGATGACACACAGGTATATACTATATAGAGGAGGAGAATACAGGTACATACTACAGTTAGGTCCATATATATTTGGACAGAGACAACATTTTTCTAATTTTGGTTATATACATTACCACAATGAATTTTAAACAAAACAATTCACATGCAGTTGAAGTTCAGACTTTCAGCTTTCATTTGAGGGTATCCACATTAAAATTGGATGAAGGGTTTAGGAGTTTCATCCTCTTAACATGTGCCACCCTGTTTTTAAAGGGACCAAAAGTAATTGGACAGATTCAATAATTTTAAATAAAATGTTCATTTTTAGTACTTGGTTGAAAACCCTTTGTTGGCAATGGCTGCCTGAAGTCTTGAACTCATGGATATCACCAGACGCTGCGTTTCCTCCTTTTTGATGCTCTGCCAGGCCTTCACTGCGGTGGCTTTCAGTTGCTGTTTGTTTGTGGGCCTTTCTGTCTGAAGTTTAGTCTTTAACAAGTGAAATGCATGCTCAATTGGGTTGAGATCACGTGACTGACTTGGCCATTCAAGAATATTCCACTTCTTTGCTTTAATAAACTGCTGGGTTGCTTTGGCTTTATATTTTGGGTCATTGTCCATCTGTAGAATGAAATGACGACCAATCAGTTTTGCTGCATTTGGCTGGATCTGAGCACCCTGTATGTCTCTGAATACCCCAGAATTCATTCGGCTGCTTCTGTCCTGTGTCACATCATCCATAAACACTAGTGACCCAGTGCCACTGGCAGCCATGCATGCCCAAGCCATCACACTACCTCCGCTGTGTTTTACAGATGATGGGGTATGCTTTGGATCACGAGCTGTACCACGCCTTCGCCATACTTTTCTCTTTCCATCATTCTGGTAGAGGTTGATCTTGGTTTCATCTGTCCAAAGAATGTTCTTCCAGGACTGTGCTGGCTTTTTTAGATTTTTTTTAGCAAAGTCCAGTCTAGCCTTTTTATTCTTGATGCTTATGAGTGGCTTGCACCGTGCAGTGAACCTTCTGTATTTACTTTCATGCAGTCTTCTCTTTATGGTAGATTTGGATATTGATACGCCGACCTCCTGGAGAGTGTTGTTCACTTGTTTGGCAGTTGTGAAGGGGTTTCTCTTCACCATGGAGATTATTCTGCGATCATCCACCACTGTTGTCTTCCGTGGGCGCCCAGGTCTTTTTGCATTGATGAGTTCACCAGTGCTTTCTTTCTTTCTCAGGATGTACCAAACTGTAGATTTTGCCACTACTAATATTGTAGGAATTTCTCGGATAGGTTTTTTTCTGTTTTCGCAGCTTAAGGATGGCTTGTTTCACCTGCATGGAGAGCTCCTTTGACCGCATGTTTACTTCACAGCAAAACCTTCCAAATGCAAGCACCACACCTCAAATCAACTACAGGCCTCTTATCAGCTTAATTGAGAATGACATAACGAAGGGATTGCACATATGTGTCCATGAAATAGCCTTGGAGTCAATTGTCCAATTATTTTTGGTCCCTTTAAAAACAGGGTGGCACATGTTAAGGAGCTAAAACTCCTAAACCCTTCATCCAATTTTAATGTGGATACCCTCAAATGTAAGCTGAAGGTCTGAACTTCAACTGCATCTGAATTGTTTTGTTTAAAATTCATTGTGGTAATGTCTATAACCAAAATTAGAAAAATGTTGTCTCTGTCCAAATATATATGGACCTAACTGTATATACAGGAGGAGATGACATACAGGTATATACTATATACAGGAAGAGATGACCTACAGGTATATACTATATACAGGAGGAGATGACATACAGGTATATGCTATATATAGAAGATGACATACAGGTATATAATATATACAGGAGGAGATGACATACAGGTATATGCTATATATAGAAGATGACATACAGGTATATAATATACTAGATTGTGGCCCGATTCGAACGCATCGGGTATTCTAGAATATGCATGTCCCCGTAGTATATGGACAATGATGATTCCAGAATTTGCGGCAGACTGTGCCCATCGCTGGTTGGTCGAGGCAACCTTTATGACATCATCGTCGCCATGGCAACCATTATGACATCTACGTCGATACTGTGCCCGTCGCTGAATCAGAAACGTGGGATTTCTATGTCCTTTATGACATCATCGTCGCTGTGCCCGTTGCTGATTGGTCGAGGCCTGGCGGCCTCGACAAATCAGAGACGCGGGATGTCTACGTCTTTTATGACATCATCATCGCTGTGCCCGTCGCTGATTGGTCGAGGCCTGGCGGCCTCGACCAATCAGAGGCGCGGGATTTCTACGTCGATGCTGTGCCCGTTGCTGATTGATTGGTCGAGGCCCCCAGGCCTCGACCAATCAGAGACGTGGGATTTCCAGGACAGACAGACAGACAGAAAGACAGACAGACAGAAAGACAGACAGACGGAAAAACCCTTAGGCAATTATATATATAGATACAGGAGGAGATGACACAGATATATACTATATACAGGGGAGATGACACACAGGTATATACTATATACAGGAGGAGATGACATACAGGTATATACTATATACAGGAGGAGATGACACACAGGTATATACTATATACAGGAGCAGATGACCTACAGGTATATACTATATACAGGAGGAGATGACATACAGGTATATGCTATATATAGAAGATGACATACAGGTATATAATATATACAGGAGGAGATGACACAGATATATACTATATACAGGGGAGATGACACAGGTATATACTATATGCAGGAGATGACATGACATACAGGTATATACTATATATAGGAGGAGATGACATACAGGTATATACTATATACAGGGGAGATGACACAGGTGTATACTATATATAAGGGAGATGACAAACATGTATATACTGAGGTGAAAATGAGAGGTGTGAGGGGAAAATGAAAAGGTGTGAGTGCAAAATGAGAGGAGTGAGGGAAAATAGTGGAGTGATCGGAAAATGACAAGGTGTGAGGGAGAAAATGAAAAGGTGTGAGTGCAAAATGAGAGGAGTGAGGGAAAATAGTGGAGTGATCGGAAAATGACAAGATGTGAGGGGGAAAATGAAAGATGTGATTGGGAAAATGAAAGGCGTGATGGGAAAATAAGAGAAGTGAGGTGCTATAACTAACCATAGATATTTACTATGCCCAGGCAACGCCGGGCTCTTTAGCTAGTGTTTTATAAAAATTGTTTTTTTTTGCAACAGCTATTTCAGTTTCATATATCTAATAACTGTTGGACTCAGTAATGTTTCTGCCTTGTAATGAGGTTTATTGTACTAACAGAAAATGTGCAATCTGCATTCAAACAAAATTTGACAGGTGCATAAGTATGGGCACCCCACCAGAAAAGTGACATTAATATTTAGTAGATCCTCCTTTTGCAAAAGTAACAGCCTCTTGTCACTTCCTGCAGCTTTTAATGAGTTCCTGGATGAAGGTATTTTTGACCATTGCTCTTTACAAAACAATTCCAGTTCAGTTAAGTTTGATGGTCGCCGAGCATGGACAGCCCTCTTCAAATGATCCCACAGATGTTCAATGATATTCAGATCTGGGGACTGGGATGGCCATTCCAGAACAGTGTTATTGTTCCTCTGCATGAATGCCTGAGTAGATTTGGAGCGGTGTTTTGGATCATTGTCTTGCTGAAAGATCCATCCCCTGCGTAACTTCAACTTTGTCACTGATTCATGAACATTATTGTCAAGAATCTGCAGATACTGAGAGGAATCCATGCGTCCCTCAAGTTAAACAAGATTCCCGGTGCCGGCATTGGCCACACAGCCCCAAAGCATGATAGAACCTCCACCAAATTTTACTGTGGGTAGCAAGTGTTTTTCTTGGAATGCTGTGTTTTTTGGCCGCCATGCATAACACCATTTTGGATGACCAAACAACTCAATCTTGGTTTCATCACTCCACAGGACCTTCTTCCAAAAAGAAATTGGCTTCTCCAAATGTGCTTTTGCATACCTCAGCCGACTCTGTTTGTGGCGTGCTTGCAGAAACGGCTTCTTTCGCATCATTCTCCCATACAGCTTCTCCTTGTGCAAAGTGTGTTGTATAGTTGACCGGTGCACAGTGACACCATCTGCAGCAAGTTGATGCTGCAGCTCTCTGGAGGTGGTCTGAGGATTGTCCTTGGCTCATCTCACCATTCTTCTTCTCTGCCTTTCTGATGTTTTTCTTGGCCTGCCACTTCTGGCCTTAACAAGAACTGTTCCTGTGTTCTTCCATTTCCTTACTATGTTCCTCACAGTGGAAATTGACAGATTAAATCTCTGAGACAGCTTTTTGTATAATTCCCCTGAACAACTATGTTGAATAATCTTTGTTTTCAGATCATTAGACAGTTGTTTTGAGGAGCCCATGATGCCACTCTTCAGAGCGGATTCAAACAGGAGAACAACTTGCAAGTGGCCACTTTAAGTAGCTTTTGTCATGATTGCATACACCTGGCTATGAAGTTCAAAGCTCAATGAGGTTAGAAAACCAAAAAAAGTGCTTTAGTAAGTCAGTAAAAAGTAGAAAATGATTAGGGTGCCCATACTTATGCACCTGTCAAATTTTGTTTGAATGCAGATTGCACATTTTCTGTTAGTACAATAAACCTCATTTCAAGGCAGAAACATTACTCTGTCCAACAGTTATTAGATATATGAAACTGAAATAGCTGTTGCAAAAAATTTTTTTTTATAAAACATTAAGCTTAAGATTAATAGGGGTGCCCAAACTTTTTCATATAACTGTAGATTCACATGACTCTGGTCAGCAGTCTGTGGTCACCGGACCTGAATTCTAGGGAACCTTCTACTGCTATGTGGTATCCTGATGAAGGAGTCATAGTACTCCGAAATGCGTTGAATAAAGCCACTTTTCTTCTGAATATCCATTTGGACTTCTATCTTTCAAGCAGCGCAGAGTAAATCCACCTTTTTATCCCATTGTTTTTTTCTTTACTCTGGTCACAAGGAGACTGGTGGATCTGCAGCAGCTAATATTTCTGTGAGCCTGTGTTACAGAAACCAGCTGTGATCCCCTGCTCGCCTGTCTGTAGACTCTTTTGTGTTCTAACCTGCCCAGGAGCTGTGGTATGATCAGACCATCTCCCTGCAAGGTCAGACACAGCCATTACACAGCAGGGGCACATTTATAAGATTATCTCAGCACAGGAACATTTTTTTTAAACACATCCAATTTTGCATTATTTTTAGTCCAAGATCTATTGATTACAGTGCACTTTGTTCGTGGGAAAACAAAGAGTTCAGGACATGCAAAGAATTGTGGCTGTAACTCAGACAGTTAAATTTGGTCCCTATAAGATATGCGAATGAATACTAATATCCATGACTCTCAAGAATCCTGTAAGCAAAGATATTATACTTCAAAGGGAAAAAATAATCATTTCTGGATGCAGTGCAATCATTTTCTTTTATTCGTTAATTGTATTTTTGGTCAGGTTCTCCGTCACATAAAAAAGAAAAAAAAATCTGAATATTCATAGTGCATCGGTCTATGCAAACAATATCACAAGTGAAATCATTTTTATGGATAATTAGGCTTCATGTTAGCATTAGTGGACCTGCACATTTTGCAGCACAATATTTTATTACTTCCAGATCACACCACCAGAATATCATTAAGTAACACACTCCTATTAAAAGTGCAGGACCTGAGAGGCGGGTAATAAACTTTCCATGATGTTATCTAATTTACTGTATCACGCACCACCCCCTCCTGCGCTCCGCTAGATATAACATGGAGATTTAGATCCTTGCATCAAAAGACACATTTGTCTTATGTCTATGCACTGAGGCTACATAAATTATTTCATCATCCTGGTTATGGGCATCCAGGAATATTTATCCACTCTGCTAACATAGGAAGCATGCACATCATAATCATAAAGCATTTCCTCCTGTCTGAAAACAGAGGAGACAATATAAAATGTTTTATAATGACATTTTTCATCAGAACCTTGCTCACTACTCGTCTTTTCTGGTGATATCAGGCTAAATTTAAAGGGAATCTGTCAGGACAATCTACCTCTCTGAAAGATAGCACCATCACACATTTACTTATGCAATGTTTCTATTCATATGCAAATGATGCTTAAGTGCTCTGGGAGTTCCAGAGCCTCCTGAAATCTCTATCCCCCTGGATCTATTCAACATATTAAAGTAAGGAAGGGGTTAATGTCTTCAGGCCTGCCAAAAAAATCATAAAGTGTAGTAAATCTCACTTGCTGAGACTTGTTGAGGGGTGTAGCTAAGTGGGGATGGCACAGGGAGTGTTTTTACTCATCATGCAGCTATGTATTCTGCTATTTGCTATCATGCATGAACTGCCTATATTTATGTACGGATTGCCTATATTCATGATAAGCCTTTATATGAAACGAACAATCCAGAATTGTTTGAAGATTGTTGGAAATCCAAAAATCTCCAAAACTTTTAGGTTGGAGTTCGGACTGCTCTAACTTCTACTCAGCCATACTTTCCTTTGCTTGACTGATGGCTCAATGGCTTCACTGCACAGCTAGTAAGCTGTCAGTCAAGAAAATAGCTATCCGGCTGGGCAGGAAATAGAGCCAGTGAGACAGAGCCCTAGGCTACTTTCACACTAGCGTCGTTTGGCCTCTCTCACAATGCGTCGTTTTGGAGAAAAAACGCATCCTGCAAAGATGCCCGCAGGATGCGTTTTTTCTCCATAGACTTGCATTAGTGACGCATTGCGATGTATGGCCACACGTTGCATCCGTCTTGTGTCGTGTTTTTGCAGTCCGTCGGGACAGAAAAACGTTGCTTACAACTTTTTTTTGTCTGTCGGTTCCGCTTTTTCCGACCGCACATGCGCGGCCGGAACTCCACCCCCTCCTCCCCAGACCTTACAATGGGGCAGCGGATGCGTTGTAAAACTACATCCGCTGCCCCCGTTGTTAATTTTCTTCACAGTTTGCGTCGGTATGTCGGGCCGACGCATGGCGACGGCCCCGTACCGACGTTAGTGTGAAAGTAGCCTTAGGAAGTGCTTTAATCAGGCCTTAAGCACTAAAGCCTCATTTTAATACAAATTAAAACATGGATTTTTTTCATTCAGTGAGAAACCAATTGCATAAGGAAAGGAGTGGATGGCATTATCTTTACGAGAGCAACATGATCATATAAACAGTTTGTGGGGTTGGATCATGCTGACAACTCCCTTTAATTCCCCTGCTGGAAGCGCAGGGACTCCTCTGCCAGTCGGACTTTATGTAAGCTGTAGAACCCCGGGGACGTGTTGTGAGACAAGACAGACAGACTGTCCATCGGAAAAATGATCGACATTCACTTCCATTATGCTCACTACTCCAGTCAAGCCCGTCTGAGCATCCAACCTGTTCAATTCGAGTACCGTGCACTCGAGCATTTCAGCGCTCGATCATCACTAGTCGCTCTCAAAACTTATAATATTTTTATGAATAGATATAAAAAGGAAATGCTTCGCATATTCAAACAGTAATACAAGGCAAACTAGATCTAGCTCTAAATCTCTATAAAGCTTTTGGATTTCTACACTTATGGCTGTAATTGATAAAATAAAGGTCTGATAAATGAAAACCCCATTGATAAATTCATGTTCTACAAAAAGCCAAAGAGTGCGACCACCCTGGAGGACGCTTTTGTGATTCCTCGTAGACTCTAAGGGTACCGTCACACAGTGCAATTTTGATCGCTACGACGGCACGATTCGTGACGTTCGAGCGATATAGTTACGATATCGCAGTGTCTGACACGCTCCTGCGATCAGGGACCCCGCTGAGAATCGTACGTCGCAGCAGATCGTTTGAAACTTTCTTTCGTCGTCTAGTGTCCCGCTGTGGCGGCATGATCGCATGGTGTAACATATATCGTATACGATGTGCGCATAGTAACCAACGGCTTCTACATCGCACATACGTCATGAAATTATCGCTCCAGCGTCGTAGATTGCAAAGTGTGACAGCAGTCTACGACGCTGGAGCGATATTGTTACGATGCTGGAGCGTCACAGATCGTACCGTTGTAGCGATGAAAATTGCACTGTGTGACGGTACCCTAAGGGAGGCACTCACACTTGCAAAGCTCCAATCAGCTTTTCTATGGATGTGACCACCTGCTGTCCTGACCTGGAGAATAGGAGTCTGGGGACACTTAAGGTACCTTCACACTCAGCAACTTTGCAAAGAGAACGACAACAATCCGTGACATTGCAGGGTCCTGGATAGCGATCTCGTTGTGTGTTGACACGCAGCAGCGATCTGGATCCCACTGTGCCATCGCTGGTCAGAGCTAGAAGTCCCGAACTTTATTTCGTCGCCAGGTCGGCGTGTATCGTCATGTTTGACATCAAAAGCAACGACGCCAGCAACGAGCATAGGGCCCCTAGATGTGTGTCGGATCGGTACACTCCGGCTGTTTGACATGGAGCTAACAACCAGCGACAAGTGAGTCACCGTTACGCCATTGGATCGCTCCTGCATCGTTCTGGAGTTGATGTGTTTGACGTCTCTACAGCGACCTAAACAGCGACGCTCCAGCGATCTAGTTTAGGTCGGCTCGTTGTCTATATCGCTGCAGCGTCGCTGAGTGTGACTTTACTTGCTGAGTAGGTTGGGATCTGAGATAGTTACTGTATCTCATGAATGTCAAAAGCTGGAAAACCTGTTCAATTGTTGGCAATGAAGTCAATTAGGATTTGGTGTGTTCTGTGGAAGGTAACTGGATATACAAGGACTGTAATGCAATCATTTATCAACTCAGCAAATGAGTGGAGCTTCATGTTATTTCCTTAAAGGGTTGCTCCCATTCATTCACATGGCTGAGATGTGATCAATTCTTTTTTTGTGCCAGCCATACGATGATAAGGTAGCACAATGCAGTTTTTGTAACCCCCATTGAAATGAACGGTAGTTACTGTATGTTGTCACTATAACAATGGCAGGACTAGATTCTGTGGACAAAAGTCTTTGTTGTACAAGCCATTGTGAAACATTCGCGGAAGGTATGTACTAAAGTCATTGGCACAGCTGCCATACAAATAAAATGAATGTTAACTTACTTCAAAGTCAAGGTCAGAATACCGAGATTTTCTTCTCTATTATGCAGGGGGAAGAAAGAAAATGAAGAATGGTATTAAAATCTGATTTATGCTTAAGAGAATGCATTCTTATCATTCATAATAAATTTGACTTCTATGGTAACATTTCTGAGGTTAGGAACTCTTATCAATGTCAATATTCACAACTTTTATTCACAACAGGAATCAAACTTTTTACGGAAATACTGTGAATCTGGAATTAATATCTAAAAGTACGTGGTATGTGGTTTGCCACAGTGGGCAACTTGGATTAGTAAGGATAACCATCTTTAATTAGTCAGAAATTGAAGTCTGGCACACAGTTACATAAACCGTGACACATCCATAAATAATAAATTACAGCTGCAGTAATATATTTTACTGTTATTCATAATAACCATAGGAGTAGTAAATACATTAGCTAGCATATTGTTTTAACAAGTCAGGATCAGAGAAAAGCGCAGGACAATTCAATTGAATTTTTTTCATAAATTTCTTAAAACCTCATAGAGATTTGAAAAAACGACTACAGACAAAAGAAAATGAGAAGAGGAGAAAAAAAATCAAATATAAGAAAAATACAAAATAAAAATCAACATGTTGTAAGAAGCAGCCTAATATACCTAAAACTAAGAGAAGGATACCTCGATAATATATCAGAGAGTAGAACATAAGAGAGTACATAAGATGTGAAAGCTAAAGTAGCCTGGGAATAACACCCACAAGAACTCACACAACGTGTGTTTCGCAAAGGCTTTGTCTGGGGTGGCTGGTGGTGGTCACAGTTATTTAAACATATAACTGGCCAATCTGGTTAAAAAACTGATGTAATCAAATACATGTAACACAAAAGATTGGGGATATGACAGTGATCAATACTCACACTCTGATTATATGGCATTAAGAAATGCACAATAAACATGACGTGCGGTGGAAAAACCATTGTATTATGTGGTAGATGTCAGATAAGTGAACATGTGCTTGATATCTGCACAGGCAAAGAGGCCCCTAAATCAATGTGACGGTACTGTCCTAAAGGTTCAAGATCACATTTTAACAGCCCATGTAGAGTAGATTGGAAGCGGTGCCAGGCCCAACTTGAGGCTTTGTGGATATGCATATTGGAGACTCAGGCCTCTTTCTGCCCCCTGAGGAAGCAGCGAAACACGCATTGGGGTATCGGAGCGGTACTTAGTGCTATCCAATGGGTGAGACTTCATTTGATCCAGCATTTGCCCTCCTATGACTATATGTGTATATCCACTTTGGATCTGTGCTATGCTTCTCTAGCACGTCTTATACACCGAGTAAAGGAATAGGCTGGTCGTCACTATGTGTAGCTCACCCATGTGTATATGTTTTTCATTGGGGTTACTCATCTACATATTATCTTTTTCTAAATAATTTAAACATGCTGTTACTGGTTGAGTACCCCTGTATTATGGATAGCCTGTCACTGCCTGTATGCATCGTCATATAACTTACCTGTCCTGGATTCTTTGGGTTTTATTGTGTGAATTTATTTGCCTGTGTTTTTTGTACTATTGTTGTAATAAAATTTTGTATACATTTTTCATAAAAAGGTTTCTCATGGCATATGTTACTAATTTGATATAGGTAATTATATTCGGGAACTTTAGGCTCTTTCTTCTTTTTATGGTTATTATAATCTCTTTCAGCATAAATTACTTTATTTGATAAAGCCCTTTGAGACTGTTTAGGACATCTGGGAGAGTGATTGTTGGAGAAGAATAGGTAAACACTAAAATCAGTCCTGTGTCATGTCAACAGTAAGCATCCTTAGATCATTAATGTGTGGTGTTGTCATCAAAAGGAGTAGGCATACTACCAATTTTGCCAACAAATACTGTTATTAAAAAAGAATGAGATCTAAATATCCTTCGGTAGCAACATTTCCCAACTATCCAGGAGAATTTTAGTGCGTTTTTTAAAGAACTCATGGTGGCGGTCATGTTTTTCCTCCGGACAATCAATCATTCTTCCAGATGTCCCAAACAGTCTGAATAGGGCTTTACCAGGGAAAATATCTAAAAAAAATCTCCCTAAGCAACATCTCCCAAGAATCTGCAAGCAATTCGGTGATGAATAATGCCCTTTCCCACCATGATGGAACACCATGTCACATTGCAAAAGTGCTAAGTGGCTCAGTCAACAAAACATTGACATTTTGAGTCCATGGCCAGGAAATTCATCAGATCTCAATGTCATTGAGAATCTATGGTTAGTCCTCAAACGGAACAATCAAAAACTCAGAAAATGTGTTAACTCCAAGCACTAATTGGGCTAGAATTGGTTGCTATCTGTCAGGACTTGATAGTGAATACTATATTTATTATGACAGGGCAGATTGCAGAAGTCTTGGGATATAAGGGTCAACACTACTAATACTAAGTCTTTGCTTGAACTTGATTTTTTTTTTACCAATAAAAGTTTAAATTTTTTTTTAAAATACTTATAATTGTAGTTCAGTAACCATAGAAACATCTGAACAAAAGATCTAAAAACAGTCTGAAGAGATCTTTACCATTGAAAATAACCTTGCAGGAAGTACAAGAGGCTAAGCTGCAGAGGACTGGGGTAAAGCAAAAACCTATGAAATTATTATCATTTCACTTCAGTTCAATACCATAGAAATATCTGTCTAAAAGATTTAAAAACACTAAAGCATCAAACTTTGTGAAAACCAAAATTTGTGTCAGCCTCAAAACTTTCAGAATGGTATCAAAAGAATCTCCCTAAGCAATACCTCCCAAGAATCCACAAGGAATTTGGTGATGCATAATAAATAATTGCTCCCACCACGATGGAGTACGTCATATGGCAAAGGTGCTGACTAAGATTAAATTTGGGTCCATGGACAGAAAACTCCAAAGATCTCAATGCCATTGAGAATCTATGGTCAATTCTCAGAAGGAGGGTTAACAATCGAAAACAAGAAAAAGTGATAAACTCAAAGCAATAGTTGGTCTAGAACAGGTTGCCAGTCATCAGGATTTGGTAGTGAAGCCTATATTCATTATGTCAGGACAGATTGCAGAAGTCTTGAGATATGAGGTCCAACACTGTTAATTCTAAATCTTTATATAAATTTAATGTATTTGTCAATAAAAGTTTAAACATTTAGTAAAAGGCTTATAATTGTAGTTCAGAAACCACAGACATATCTGACTAAAAGATCCAAAAACATTAAAGCCACAAATTTTGTAAACACAAAAATTTATGTAGGTCTTAAAACTTTTAGCTACGGCTGAATATGACAACAATCCTTATATAGAATATCAAAATTGGTGACAGTAATTATCAAACTATGTCACAAGCGACAGTGAGGAAAATAAGTATATGATACACTGACGATTTTGCAAGTTTTCCCACCTACAAAAAATGGAGAGGTCTGCAATTTTAATCGTAGGTACACTTCAACTGTGAGAGAAAGAATTTAAAAAAATCCAGAAAATCTAATTGTATGATTTTTACATAATTATTTAGCACCTTATTGAATGAAATAAGTATGTGATATAATAGAAAAATAGAAAACAGAACTTAATATTTGGTGTTGAAAACCTTTGTCTAAAATACAGAGATCAGGCGTTTACTGTAGTTCTTGACCAAGTTTGCAGACACTGCAGCAGGGATTTGGCTCACCCCTCCATAGAGATCTTCTCCAGATCTTTCAGGTTTCGGTGCTGTTGCTGGGCAATATTGAGTTTCAGCTCCCTCCAAAGATTTTCTATTGGGTTCAGGTCTGGAGACTGGCTAGGCCACTCCAGGATCTTGAAATGCTTCTCACAGAGCCATTTCTTAGTTGCTCTGGCTGTGTGTTTCTGGTCATTGTCATACTGGAAGACCCAGCTACGACCCATCTCCAATGTTCTTACTGAGTGAAGGAGGCTATTGGTCAAATTATCGAGATACATGATCCCAGCAAACCCTTCCTTGAATACGGTGCAGGTAATAAGTGCAGAGTAGGAGGGCTTCTCAAAGAAAAACTAACAGGTCTATGAGAGCCAGAATTCTTGCTGGTTGGTAGGTGATCAAATATGTATTTAGTTAGCAAGATCGAAAAAAGACATTTGTCCATCCAGTTCAGCCTATATTCCGTCAGAATAAATTCCCAGATCTACGTCCTTCTAAAAAACCTAATAACTATAAGATACAATATTGTTACGCTCCAGGAAGACATCCAGGCCTCTCTTGAACCCATCGACTGAGTTTCCATTACCACCTCCTCGGGCAAGCTACTCCAGATTCTCACTGCCCTAACAGTAAAGAATCCAAGAATGCTCTTCTACGTTGGGGGAAAAAAGCTTCTCTCTTCCAGACGCAGAGAATGACCCCTTGTGACGTCACCTTCCTTGGTATAAACAGATCCTCAGAGAGATCTTTGTATTGTCCCCTTATGTACTTATACATGGTTATTAGATCGCCCCTCATTCGTCTTTTTCTAGACTAAATAATCCTAATTTTGCTAATCTCTCTGGTTATTGTAGTTCCCCCATCCCCTTTATTCATTTTGTTGCCCTCCCTTGTACTCGCCCTAGTTCCATTATATCCTTCCTGAGCACAGGAGCCCAAAACTGTACACAGTACTCCATGTGCAGTCTAACCAGGGATTTGTACAGAGGCAGTATAATGCTCTCATCATGTGTATCCAGACCTCTTTTAATGCACCCTATGATCCTGTTTGCCTTGGCAGCCACTGCCTGGCACTGGCTGCTCTAGATAAGTTTATCATTAACCAGGATCCCCAAGTCCTTCTCAGTGTCATATTTATCCAGGGGTTTCCCGTTCAGTTGTAATGATGATATTGATTCCTTCTTCCCATGTGTATAACCCTACATTTATCACTGTTAAACTGCATCTGCCACCTTTCGGCCCCAGAGTCCAACTTATCCAGATCCATCTGTAGCAGAATACTATCTTCACTTGTATTGACTGCTTTTCATGAAACAAAGTTCAATTTAGTTATTTAAAAATCATACAATGTGATTTTCTGATTTTTATTTTGAGATTCTGTCTATCACAGTTGAAGAGTACCAACGATAAAAAATTAAAGTCCTCTCCATTCTTTGTTAGTGGGAAAACTTGCAAAATCGCCAGTGTATTAAATTCTTATTTCCCCACTGTTTATTGTAATTTAAATCTCATAGTCTACATAAGCATTATAAGAACAGACTAGTTGCTTTAAAAGGAGACTGGTGCTTTAAATAACTTTTTTCAGTTAACCTTGATTACCTTCAAGAAATTATTTGCAGCCATTATTTTTTGCATCCATAGGGACTTTAAAGGCAAGAACATTGCTTCTTGTACGAATGCCCCTACAACTATTTATCGGTTCATCAAGAACTTCAGAGAAGCTCAATTGCTTTGAAAAAGGCTTCAGGGCACCCAAGTAAGTCCAGCAAGTGCCAGGGAGATCTAATGAGGATTCAGCTGCAGAATCAGTTCAACACAAGTGCAGAGCTTGCTCAGTGAAATAGCATCAGGGCATCTACATGCACAGTGAAGCAAAGGCTGGCTGGACTGATGTCAAGAAGGTTAGCAAAGAAGACTGTTCTTTCGAAGAACAACATACTGATATTCAGCAAGAAGTACAAAGATTGGAATGCAGAAATAATTGACTATCCAATTTGATGATGAACAATGCTTGGTAGATCACCATGTCACAGAACAAAAGTGATAACTATGTGGTTCGTTAAACAAAACATTGATTTTCAGGTTCATGGTCAGGAAACCCCCCAGAACGCAGAAATTTCTATAAACTCCAAGGATTGGTTAGGGTTGCCATCTGACAGGATTTTGCCTAGATTATGAATTTCAGAAGGTTTAAAAAATATGGGTCAACACTGGGTGGAGTGGAGGTCACTTTTTACATTTTCTGAATAAAAATCTATGAGACTCGACCCGAGTTTCTTAGACTTTCATTGAGAAAACCCGCTTCTCCCACATAGAGGACACTGTGAGATCTGACAGTTTACACTGGGGCCACGTAGTGGTGGACTGGAGCACAGCGGAAAATGGCAGAAGATGGCAACCGGTGATTATATTACTGAACTCATTACACATATGCACATGATTGCTAACAAAGGGAGACATAAAAAAAATTACCGGAGTGGTCTGATCAGCACAGTGACCCACTGATTTCAAAATCAAAATTATAATTATTGGATACAAATACTTACTGGGGTCTCTGCATTTAAAATTAGGCAAAATAAATAAACCCATGACATGAATCAGGTTAGCACGTCATTGACTGTTAAACACCATGATTTCATTTTATACATAAAGTGCTGTAGAAACCAAAGTTGCCACTCGCGGGGTACAGTTGACCAGTGAGCATGGGCCCCTTTTTACCCCGGGACCCTGATTGCAGTTTGACCTGTCCTGTCTTGCTAATGGCCCTCCTTCAGAAAAATTCTGACTTTCATATTGCATGCTCCAACATTTTCTTCCCCGAATTAGTATTACAGAGTTTACCAAATATGATTGGTAGTATCTTTATCCTACACGCTTTTTCCCAAGAAAAAAGGAAATAAATTACCGTAGTAAAGTTTAGTGCCAACCATTTGCTGGCTTGTCTCCAATGATGGCCTGAGCAAAAGTCATCTAGCTTCTAGGATTGTGCTGATCCTCTCTGCTAGATTCAGTTGATCAACATTTTAAGATAATGTTTTAATTTTTTGTAGTATAACCATTGAGAAAATAGAAAACGCGTTAGTCAGAAATCGCACTTGAAATCCAGGAGCACTTAAGACTGTGATATCGAGAACATACAGGTCCTTCTCAAAAAATTAGCATATAGTGTTAAATTTCATTATTTACCATAATGTAATGATTACAATTAAACTTTCATATATTATAGATTCATTATCCACCAACAGAAATTTGTCAGGTCTTTTATTGTTTTAATACTGATGATTTTGGCATACAACTCCTGATAACCCAAAAAACCTGTCTCAATAAATTAGCATATCAAGAAAAGGTTCTCTAAACGACCTATTACCCTAATCTTCTGAATCAACTAATTAACTCTAAACACATGCAAAAGATACCTGAGGCTTTTATAAACTCCCTGCCTGGTTCATTACTCAAAACCCCCATCATGGGTAAGACTAGCGACCTGACAGATGTCAAGAAGGCCATCATTGACACCCTCAAGCAAGAGGGTAAGACCCAGAAAGAAATTTCTCAACAAATAGGCTGTTCCCAGAGTGCTGTATCAAGGCACCTCAATGGTAAGTCTGTTGGAAGGAAACAATGTGGCAGAAAACGCTGTACAACGAGAAGAGGAGACCGGACCCTGAGGAAGATTGTGGAGAAGGACCGATTCCAGACCTTGGGGAACCTGAGGAAGCAGTGGACTGAGTCTGGTGTGGAAACATCCAGAGCCACCGTGCACAGGCGTGTGCAGGAAATGGGCTACAGGTGCCGCATTCCCCAGGTAAAGCCACTTTTGAGCTACAGAGAAGCAGCACTGGACTGTTGCTAAGTGGTCCCAAGTACTTTTTTCTGATGAAAGCAAATTGTGCATGTCATTCGGAAATCAAGGTGCCAGAGTCTGGAGGAAGACTGGGGAGAAGGAAATGCCAAAATGCCTGAAGTCCAGTGTCAAGTACCCACAGTCAGTGATGGTGTGGGGTGCCATGTCAGCTGCTGGTGTTGGTCCACTGTGTTTCATCAAGGGCAGGGTCAATGCAGCTAGCTATCAGGAGATTTTGGAGCACTTCATGCTTCCATCGGCTGAAATGCTTTATGGAGATGAAGATTTCATTTTTCAGCACGACCTGGCACCTGCTCACAGTGCCAAAACCACTGGTAAATGGTTTACTGACCATGGTATTACTGTGCTCAATTGGCCTGCCAACTCTCCTGACCTGAACCCCACAGAGAATCTGTGGGATATTGTGAAGAGAAAGTTGAGAGACGCAAGACCCAACACTCTGGATGAGCTTAAGGCCGCTATTGAAGCATCCTGGGCCTCCATAACATCTCAGCAGTGTCACAGGCTGATTGCCTCCATGCCACGCCGCATTGAAGCAGTCATTTCTGCCAAAGGATTCCCGACCAAGTATTGAGTGCATAACTGAACATTATTATTTGTTGTTTTTTTTGTTTGTTATTAAAAAACACTTTTATTTGATTGGATGGGTGAAATATGCTAATTTATTGAGACAGGTTTTTTGGGTTATCAGGAGTTGTATGCCAAAATCATCAGTATTAAAACAATAAAAGACCTGACAAATTTCAGTTGGTGGATAATGAATCTATAATATATGAAAGTTTAATTGTAATCATTACATTATGGTAAATAATGAAATTTAACACTATATGCTAATTTTTTGAGAAGGACCTGTAATTAATTTAAAAAATTGTTTTTTCTCATTGGTAAAAAATACCTAGCTGTTTTTGAATACCAATAATTGTGACGCTAATGTTTCAGGTATTTTTTTCACAAAGCCTTCGTGACTATAGAATGCAGTCATGATTTTTTAACCATGATAGCCAGAGGCAACAACACAACTCCAAACTGCATCCATCTCAATAAACAGACGCTATAAGTCTGTAACATGACATAATGATTAGGCTTCAATTCATCACTTTTACTGCAAATTAGTAAGTGAAGTTTCTCTGTTAAACGGAACCTGTTAGCTGATTCATGATGCCCAAACTACAGGCATTTCTGAGAAAGTATAGTAAGAAGATCCAGCCGGAGGCCATAGCTGGAGACGAGACTAGTCCAGTTCTGCCCTAGGCCTGCTTTTCCCATCTCTGCTATGTATATTACTAATTCTGTCTATTACCAAGAATGGCGCTTGGTGAAGCCATCGCGGGGCAGCAATGGACTATTCTCCAGCTGCGGTACCAGTGATATTTTCTCTGAAACACACTGGAGCAATTCAGACAAAAAGATACATAGCTGAAATCATGGACAGGCACTGATTGGGCTGCCCGTGGTTTGGGCAGCTTGAACCAGCCGACAGGTTCCTACATGGTTACAGCCACTAGCAATTAACTACTAGCAAGTAACTGTCAATATACGAGTGGTCGTAACCATGGATGCCTAAGTTACTGCAATGCCCTGCACATGGGGTAAGAGACAGAGAATCAGATGAATTATACTACATTTCTCACTGAAGGTATTTGCAAATATTATTATTGCATCTACTACATATTGGGATAGGATCTTGGAGATGCGAATACCCCTTCAACCCCTTAACCATTTTCCATTTTTGCGGTTTCATTTTTTGCTCCCCTTTTCCCAGAGCCATAACTTTTTAATTTTTTGGTTAAAATGCACACTTGAAGGCTTGTTTTTGCGGGACAAGTTGTATTCGTGAATGACTCCATCGGTTTTAACATATCGTGTACTGGAAAATGGTAAAAAAATTCAAAGTGCGGTAAAATTGCAAAAAAAAAAGTGCAATTCCACATTTTTTTTTCTTCTTTTTACTATGTTCACTAAATGACTATGCTCCTGTCAGTGTGTGTTGGATGGCGGGGAGAGTGGTTACAGATGTGACCCCTCTCCATATCATCCAAATCAGCGTGGTACAGTATGGATTAGCTGCAATTTGGACAGGTAAGGAATATGATTGTTTATTATTTTTCTTTTTTACAGGGGACATAGGCATCAGTAGATAAAGTGTAAGATGAGTTTTTGGGGGTTATTATTTTTTGTTTTTTACAGGTGATATGGGCTTCAATGGAATGGGTGTAAACTGAGTTTAACTGTGTTCATTATTTTTAAATAAATTTGTAAAACAGGGAATGGATTTTCATTTCAAATAAAGGATTTTATTCTGGGTGTTTTTTATTCACATTAAGACTATGGGGTTAATAATGGATAAGCATCCTATAGACGCTTCTTCATTACTAGCCTGTGGGCTTGAAACCACCTGACAATACAATGGTGACCCCCAAAACATTAACTCTACTTGCCACCACAACAGGACAAGTGGGAAGAGCCGGGAAAAGCACCAGAATTGATGAATCTAATAGATGTGCCTTTTATGGGGCAGCTTTTGGCTTCTATTTTTAGGCTGGGGGGGTCAATATCCATGGTCCTTTACCAGCTTGAGAAAGCCATCCCCAAGATGTCTGCTTTAGATTGGCTGTTTAGCAAAAATAAGGGGACCCCATGCCATTTTTTTAATTATTATTTTTAATAATAAAAAAAAAGGTGTGGGGACCCCTCTATTCATGATAACCAGTCATGATAAAGCTGACAGCTGAGATTTGCAGCCCACAGCTATGAGTTTTGCCATGATGTTTATCATAAACAGAACAGCTATTTTAAAAAAAAATTATTTATAGTGCAGGCGCCGGCTGACGTATACTCCCATCAGTTGCGCCTGCTCTCACTGTTATTAGCAGCAGCAGGCGTAGGCTGATGGGAGAAGTACTCTCTCATTAGCCAACATCTCTGTTACTGGAGGTAAAATTTATATTACCGGTCACAGCTGTTGGCCCTCTGATAATTTTAATGCCGATCAGAGGCAGTGTTTTCAGCGCTGTCATGCAGATAACAGCATGGCAAAAAACAGATGTTTGGGTCCCCATTCAACTGGATCAGATCCGGGTTCGAGTACTGTTTTGGTACCCAAACCAAACTTTTTTTTACATGTTTAGCCGGACCTGAAAACATACAGGGGTTCTCCCATCACTACTAGTGAGTATGGTACTTATCTGTATAAAGATCATTAAAAACATCTTTTTAATCTATTTCCTGCCATAAATGGTATCTAAGCTTATATTCAGACCGGTGAGACAAATATTTATCTCCAAAATGGTAACCTGCTCCTCTCCTAGGGATAGAGAGGTGACTGCGCATGCTTGGCTCTCTCCATTCAGTTATATGGGAGATCACAATTCTCCATTCGTGGCAGTGCAGGATGGGGCTATGTCCTAGAGATAGATAAAATACATAGTAGTGGGACCCACAAATATGAGATATTCATGGCATATTCTGCGAATATTCGATTAAGGAGAAATACCAGCAGCACTGTCCTTTTAAATAAAGTATGCTAGGAAGGGAGTTGCGGTCCAGACTAATCGAAGTAGAAACCTCAGCACCACAAACAAATGGGACTGTAGGACTTCCTGCCCTGTTGTTCATTTTGATCTGGCAAGAAGTCCAAACAGATATCAGTCCCGTTTTCTTTTTTTGTGGTTTCTACTCCGTATATTCTGAGGATAAGTCACATCACTCTGCATATGATCGAGCATACTATAAAGTAGGTTCTGTCATTGTGACCTTTGGAACCAGATCCCAACCAATCAAAAGTTCTAAGCAAGGGCTGTAAAAAATATTAAAAAATGATTCCAAAGTTTATTAACTCTTGAAAGCTCAGTATATATGTTGCTTAATACAATGGTAATGTCATGGTATTTTTTCTTTTATGATTTGGTAACAAACATGTATGATCAAATCATTGTATTGTTGCTTCCAAACTATCACTCTAAATTATCATTTAATAATTCAGATCAACTCGTCTTGGGGAAATCTAAAATCAAGGTTACTCTTCAAATCAGAGACAAAATCATCGAATAAAGCAAAATATTTTCCCAAAAAAACAAACAGGTGAGAAAAAAAATAAAAATTGTAAAAATTACTCAATTACTTCTTGATTAGTTTAGAAAGTGTAAATCGGACTGGCATTTAGCCTTCACAATCTTTAGAGTTTGTGCTTATATCTAACCTAAACCCTTAGGTGACAGTAAGAAAAGAAGAAAAACGATAATATTAATAATAGAGGATTAGACACAAACACACAATTGTGGAATCACTCTTAGATTGACTATGCTTGCTATTTGTAAATGAGCACCATTCTCAGTTAAAAACCCTGAGTAAATAATGGGATCAGGGTTCTTCTAGATCACTTATCAGCTAAACAGCAGTAATTTTTCATTTAGACATGTGAAGATGAAAACACATTATGGGCACTCATGCTTCTAAAACGATAAGCAATTAGTTAATCAAAGTAGCAAAAAGTTGTGCATCATCAATTTAGTTCAACTTAAAAGGAAACTGTCAGCGAGTTTTTGCTATGTAATCTGAGAGCAGTCTGATATAGTGGTCGAGATCCTGATTCCAGTGATGTATCACTTACTAGATTGTGTATTGCTGTTGTTTCAATAAAATCAGAGTTTTATCAGCAAAAGATTATCACCACAGGACTACGTGTCTCTTGCCTCTTAGTCAACTGCTCTGTGCAACTTTGCTCACACCGCTGATTAGCCACTTTCTGCCTATGCACGGTGTATACAGAAAGCGGCCAATCAGTACTTAGGGTGAGGTTATACAGAGTTCAGTATCCAGAGAACTGTGAGATCTATACAAGAAAAAAACAGACAATTTATCACAATTGTTGCATCCAGTAGACTAAGTGATACATCGTTGGATTCAGGGTCTCTGTCCCTACATCATGCTGGTCACAAGTGAGGTGTGAGGATTTAGGACAGGTGCTTGGTACTCCAGTTTAAATTAGGATCATGCATGAATAAGATGCACTGAACTCATTAGGTGGCGCTTGTCAATTAATGAATTTGGCACCTCTTTTCATACTGTATGTTGCTTTGCATGAATCTCCCACCTATTGTATGAATTTTAACACCATTTGACCCTCTTCTTTCCATAAACTACATACAGCACGGATCTAGCTAAGAGGATAGACAGTAAGTATAAGATAGGCTGTTACTATACCCTACAAGTATAGGGGCAGATATATATAAGTATTGATATGACCTTCTCTACAAAAAAAAAGACTGTACTACCAAATTGTACTTTATTGCTTCCTTGTATATGGGAAGGAAGAAAAATGGAAATTAAACCACATGGAAATTGCACAAAGCTGTTAAAAATATTGTGTTTTCCATGTGATTATAATATACAGAATTTGCACTGCACGAAGACTAGATGCGATGTTCTGCAGTGCTCTGCGATCTTTCTCTTCCCTTCAACACCACATATCAGTTATCTCAAGTCTTCTCCTACTCAGTTAAACTGATGCAACATTAGTGCACAAAAACGGAATCATAAAAGACCAATAAATGACGACACGATATTAATGCAGTTGTGATTTTACGTACAAAAAAATAAAACTTGTGATCGATCAATCTATACAGCTTTCTGAAATTGCACTAAAACTACGGTACATGCAATTTTTATTTCAGTTTTCTGCTTTCCGTTTTCAATACCACACAGCGATTCTTCTCCTTCCGCTACTTTACCCAAAAGCTGCATTATAAGCGATTACTGGGTGGTTTTC